>NW_014569814.1:58385-135597 GCF_001313835.1 Polistes canadensis
CTCGACCGAAAAGAATATTTTCTTTGATGGTTCCATCAAAAAGCCACGGTTCTTGAGAGGCATAAGAAATTGTAATGTTTGGATTATCGGTGAAGAATTGTTTTAAGTCAGTCTGTGATTCCATTTTCGTTTTCATGTTTTGAAGAATATTTATGGTTCCAGCACCCAAAGGTAGTTCTTTCAAAAGTACGTATAAAAGGGCCGTTTTTCCTGCACCAACTTGACCAAACAAAATACAAAGCTGGCCTGAATCTACTTTCAAATTAACGTTACACAGAGTCGGTGGTAATTTATTAGACACCCAGTTTGCTGACACCCTAATTAATTGAATGGATGCCGGCTTAATCGGTTCAACATTTATCACTGGTTCTTCATTCTTGAAAATAATCCTACAACTCTCTAAGTCATTTTTATATCTCCTTTTTTTATATTTCGCTGTCGTCAATGACGTTTCAGTGGTTGATATAACTTCGTCCAACATTAAAAATTCCTGACAAAATTATTCATTAATATATGATTATTTAATTAATTAAATAAACGTAATAGTATATATTTAAAATTACTTATTGTTATAAAAAATGAATATAATTAATAATTATTAATTTATATTTATAAGGAAAAAAGGATGAAGCGAACCTGGATTCTATTGAAACTTATTTTAGTCTCGTTCCATAACATTAGACCTTGCAGAGTATGCATGATTAATGTTAATTGTAATATGTTGATGTATGTTGCCAAAAGATATGTATGCTCAGGATTTAAAGTTCCGTTCATAAGAGCGTATGATACCATAAAAATAAATAGTGCGATTCTCTCAGTATAAACTAACATCGAAAGAGACAATGTTCGAATTAACGCGGCGAGTCGAATTTTTTTCATTTCCGCGATACGTGTTGCCATCAGAAATTTACTGAACAGGTTTTCCCAGCAATACATTTTAATCACCTAAAGCAAAACATATTTTTATTCAAATACTCGCATCAATTAGAAGAATATTTATTTTTTCTTTTGATTTTTATCGTTAAAAATTAACTACCTGTATGCCATTTATAAATTCGCTCATAAGTTGTATCCTTTTATCTGTTAATATTGCTATATTTGCTCTCACACGATTACTTATTATAGGGAAATATCCGTGAATTGGTAAAGAGATCAGTAAAAAACAACCAATAGCAATAAATACTGAATTTCCAACCATTATCCACATTATTAGGGTTGTTGCTACGAACTACGAATTGTTGAATAATTTTATAATCCAATAATTACAATTGTTACATAGCATAAATTTATAATTGTAATGACTTGTATTAGGATTTAAATCACTTGGCATACAATTACGTCATTCTTGTCATACCTTATAAAGCTATTAATTTATTATTACTTAATGTTACCTAATTAATGTCCATTTATATTGTCGAATTATATTTTATTTGTATGTTAAAAAGTTAATTGTGTATTACCTGAATTGGTGCAATGTATACGTAATGCAGATAAGGACTTACTACATCAAAACGGCTCATATCATTGCTTAGAATATTAATTATTTGCCCACCATTAGTTGTTAGCGTTAGCGATATTTTATTTAGCCGTAATATCTGTAATAATTACTTTAATGTGTTTATCATATTTAATATTCAGTAATAAGACCTTAATACGTACTTCATCTATCAAAGATAAAATATTAGAGACAAGGTATGATATGATTTATATACTTCTTGAAGTATTCATTTTAGAAACTTTATGGGTTGCACATAAAAAATACAAAAAAAATACCACAAAGTAAATAATTCGTTGCCACTTACTTAACAACCGAAGAACGTTTAAATCCTATATCACGATGCACTAATTGCTATTTTTATCTATTTTAATAGTCAATAGTTGGTTTACCTTCCTGTATACCAGAGAACTGCAAGCGACACGTATTTGCATTCCTATTTCTTGACTTCGTAAATGCACATGATGATCAAGAATAACAGTAATAACAATATCGAGGACTAAACCGAATGCATATCCAATTACTTCTTCCTTCGTTATTTGTTTAGAATTTGAAGAAACATTGAAATAATTAATGATCCATGTTTGAAGAATTGGTTGTAACGGTTTTAATATTATACATTCTATAAATACGAGTATTGATAATAATATATATTTTCTCCCAAATATACGAAATATAGCTTTCTTTATGGACGGCTTTGTACTTTCGCCAAATTTCTTTTTACCGTATTTTTTTAATAAATATTCGTTATTTTCTATTTTTTCCAACTCGCGGCACCATTCTCTGTGCATAATTGTATAAAGAATTAATTTTATTTTTCATTGTCAACGAAGAAAAAAATAATAGGAAAAAAATTTAATGAACATTCGAATATTAAATAAATGATTATACTTTTCGAGCAAATCTCCAAGCCTTTTCGATTCGTTGCGCTTCAAAGGATCGTAAATGTCTTCTAACGTTAATATCCTTTTCGATCCTTTTTTAAATATATCTTTGAGCCACCTAATTTAATATAGTATACAAGTTAAAACAAATAATGAGATAGATTGATAAATTTCACATAATTAGTAGTAATTTTATAATCGAAACAAACCAAAAAGTTAAAGCACTAAATAAATTAGCCGATTCTTCCGGACTTCTGTTAACAGGACACTTTTGTATATTCATGTTTTTTTATCGGTTAACATTAATTCTATACATAATTTCTCTTTCGAATTGATTTGATTTTTTGGATATATTTATTAATTAAATACGCACAACTTATTTAGACTCCTATATGATCGAAAATTTAAAAACGACTGAGAACTTTTATCGCTAGCAAAACCACTGAAATATCATTTCTCATACATAATAACAAAATATAGAGCGATATGTAAAACTAACGTAGCATAGATTATTTGTAATCTAAATTTTGGAAAGAAACGTATACTTATTTTTCAAGAACACGAAATATACTTTTTACTGATAACAGTTACGGCTCACATGATTCACGAGAGAACGAAGTTATTATTT
This sequence comes from Polistes canadensis, assembly GCF_001313835.1. Taxonomy (NCBI): domain Eukaryota; kingdom Metazoa; phylum Arthropoda; class Insecta; order Hymenoptera; family Vespidae; genus Polistes; species Polistes canadensis. The sequence goes on from NW_014569814.1 coordinate 61,393, forward strand.
CATTATAATGTAGGAACATGTGAAGATATATTTAAAAGCTTATAAGCTATTTTAATTGCCATTTCCAAATATTTCGGAAATTAAGTACTTTTTTAAAACAATGAAAACAAAAATTCTACTTTTTTATTTGAGTTAAATAAACAGTATTATTTGCAGTATTTTTTTTTAATTACAGAAAATATCATAATCGATAGCGTTCAGGTGTAAAACTATTTAAGAAAAATAATACACAATACGCCTATAAGAATCGAGATATTTTTATGAATTACTTATCGGATGAATTCGTATGAAAAAATGCAAGGCTTTAATATCTTCTTCCTTGCATAATAATATTTGATAAAAAGAACTAAAATACAAGGTTACTTGAATTTGTCAATAAGGGATCAATGCGTCAAATTTACAAAGTCTATTTTTTTTATTTTATTTCTTTTTTTTTTCTTATTACATTTATTTATGAATCGTATAATACGTGCACTATGCGTATATAAGATAACATAATTCTCGTTTAAAAACTATATATGCCTATATATATATTTTTAATCAGTCGATTATACCATTATACATATTCAATAGTTTTATTTGGTAGTACAAAATTTTTTTATTATACTTATTAATATACTTTCTTAATATGTTTTTCTGGCTAGGAATACTTTATAGCACCTTATAACTGTATTTGAGAATAATCTAGGATCTCTGTATTTTTTAAATTATCACATTCGGAGCTAGGATCTATGGGCTTTGGAAATATTTTTTAGATAAAATGTAAAGTAGAAAAATATAAGTACTTTTATAGTATATGCAAGTATTTGTACTTGTCAAGAGATTAAAGTAGTAAAATCTGATAAATATAGATTAGATTTGAAGAGAAGAAAAAAGAAAACTATTTATGCATGTACTATACATGTAAATATTTATATATGTATATACATACATGCAATAAAAAGCTATTCACGAATATAATATGAAATATATATTTTTTTTTTTTGTAATTAAAGGAATCTTTTGGCATAATACTTATTAAAATAGAAATATCTGTATGTGTATACTTATTCTCTACATATATAACTATAGTTTCTTGGTATAGAATTTTTATGAACTAAGGAACAATCAGGCTTTAAAAGTCCGATATTAATAATATGATTTAACTCTAAGATTGTTAAGTAACGTTAGAAAAATATGTAGAAAAAATATCATAAGGTTTGTTCTCCATATTTGTTTATATATGATTGTTTGGCCATTTTAATAAGTTGATCGGACATAGCTCTACCAGTTTCTTTTACTAATGAAGTAAATTGGCTATATTTATTTTGTAATAGTATATGTGGATGATCATATTCCTAAAAATTATAAAAATTTATTTAATAAGTATAAGAAATTAGAAAAAATAATAAATAAATTTAAAATAGTTTAAAGATAGTATAAAAATAATTGTTAATAGTAAAACGTACCGCCATACGACCCTTGTCCATAACCAATACTTTATCACTATCCATTATAGTATTTAATCGATGTGCAACAGTCAATACTGTACAATAAGCAAACTTCTTTCTTATTGTATGTTGTATTAAAGCATCTGTTTGTGGATCTACATTGGCTGTTGCCTCATCGAGCATTAATATACGATTGTTTCGTAAAATTGCTCTTGACAAACATATCAGTTGTCTTTGACCAACACTGAAATTACTACCTCTATCAAGTACTCGTAATTCTAAACCATTTCCATTTCCTATTATTGCTTCTTTTAATTCGACCTATAAACAAAAAAAATTAGTTAATATTCATATCAGGATATTTCTAGCAGGTGTAGTACTACTGAACAGGAAATGATTTTTGACTTTTTCTTTTCGCTAGAAATTATTCCCTGCTCAGTTAAAAATATAAAAATATTAACTTCTTCCAAAGCTTCCCAAACTATATTATCCGAGAATTCATCAAATGGATCTAGATTACGTCTTAATGTTCCTGAGAATAAAACTGGATCTTGAGGAATGATTGATATATTACATCGTAAATCTTCTAAAAATATAGATCCTGTATCAATATTATCAATTTCAATAACTCCTTCAACCTTTGCTAATCTGAATAATGCTGATATTAATGACGATTTTCCTGCACCTGTTCTTCCCACAATACCAACCTGTAAGAATGATTATTAAATTATAATACAAATAAAATACAATTGCATAATAAATTGTATACCTTCTCACGTGGAAGAACCAAAAAATTTAAATTTTTTAAAATCGGTGGATCTTCATCTGTATACTTCATGTATACATTTCTAAATCTAATACAACCTTGGCTAGGCCAATTCTTAGGTGCACTTTGCGGTAATTCGTTGGTAATTTGTTTGTCAATTTTCTTATAAAATTTTCCTTTATTACGTAAATTAGTTTCTGGTGGAAGTTGCGTGTATTCAAGGACACGTTCAACGGACATCATTTGATTAGCTACTTCGGCACTTTGTCGCATTCCCCATTGTATCATACCAGTCATAGCCATAACTTGCGTAATTGCCAAGCCTACTTCTCCGCCAGAAAAATCTAAATACGAAAATTTTATTATAATTATTATTACGAATTTTCTGTTCATATTATAGCAAAACAAATATGGATATATATATTTTTACTTTTAATTAATAAATAAATGAAAAGGAAAAAAACGAAGAAGAAGATCGAATAAGCGGAAGAAAATAATTCGTACTTGTATTCAGTAAAAGAAAGCTGAAAGTGACAAGTGATGTAAATATGAAACAAAATATATCCAAAGAAAATCCAAATGCTGTACTAGTTACAATATACATGTACACTGTAGACGTGTGCGTATCTTGAAATTTATCGAACTCCTTTTTTAATATTTCTTGTGCGCCGTATGCTCTTATCGTTGAAAGACCATTTAACGTGGCATTTAAATGTGTGAACACTGGCGATCGTGCTGTATAATCAAAAATATAAATTATTACACTCATTACTAGAATATTATTTTTTTTTAAAATAAAACGAAAAAATAATTATAAAATAAAACTTACTTATGCCCTCTAAACGTTTAATATTCTTACTAGTTTTAAGATAAACTTTACGAATCCAATAAAATATCGTTCCCAAAAATATTACAGGTATTAAAAACAAAGGATTCACTATGCATGATACTGCCAATGATCCAAACATTAGCATACATATTTGACCAGCATCTAACAAAGCTTTAGGCAATAACTCATCAATAGCTCCAATATCTTTGGAAAATCTATTAAGAATTCTTCCGCTAGGATTAGTATCAAAAAATCTCATGTTAGTTCTAATCAATGCGCTAAAAGTCATGTCGTATAAACGTTGACTGCATAGCATACACATTTTATAAAAAATTAAAGATCTCGTTATCCCAATAACGAATATTCCAAGAACGATTCCAGTATAAATATAAATATAAGTATCGTTTATTCGTCTTGGTTCTGCATTTTCCTCAGTGAAATTAAGTTTTTCATTTCGATAATGTAATGTCTCTTCGGCAGTAACCCTGAAGTCAAATATTTATAATATAAATATTAATATTATAAATAAACATTTAAGATTGTACAATATAGAGACCAATAACTTACAAGATTGGGATAAAATAATCATTAAGACTTGCGACGCATTGTGTGAGAATAATTAAAAACAAGACTGTCAAGGCAAGAAAGAGATTGGCACCATCTTGAAAATAACGAATAAAAATGGATCCTTTAATTACGCCTCGTGATGTCCCTTCTAAACCATTATTAAGTGTTTCAACATTCTCGTTTTCTTCTTCGTCGTCTGTACAAGCGCTACTAGCTTCTGGCGTATGGCTCTGTTGAATTAAAAATCAATTTAATTAATATACATGTATTGGTATTTGCGATAGTTAACTAATTGAAAATCACAAAATAGAAAAAATTCATTGTACAATTTATTTATTAATTATACATATATATAATAGTTGAAAACTTTACCCTATTACTCAACGAGGAAAATTGTCTTCTTATCGAATTCGTATCTAAAGAAGTATCTTCGCCCATCTCGTTATCCGTTGCCAATAAACTACTATATTCAGGATAATCGATCAGAAGATCGTGATATTTTTGATACATTTTGAATTTTCCCCGTTCCATAAGTATTATAGCATCGACTTCTTTTATGTATTGCAATTGATGTGTTGCCAATATTCGAGTTTTATTTGCCAAGTATCGTTGAAGGCATTCTTCAAAAAGATGTTTACTTATATGGGCGTCGACCTAATATTTCAATTTAATTAAAAATCTAATATTTTACATACTTTAACTTGTTTTTATATACTACAGTTATAAATATTATATAACGCATAACACGTAAATCTTTCTATTTTATTATAGACAATGTAATTTATATTTTACCGCGCTCAAAGGATCATCTAAAAGGTAAATATCCGCTTGCTTGTACATTGCTCTTGCCAAGTTAATTCTAGCTTTTTGACCGCCAGATAAAGAGCTTCCTCTATCACCAACGATCGTTAAATCACCCTGTGGGAATTGTTTGAAATCTCTAAGAAGGGCACAAGCTTTGATTATACGCTGATAACGTTGACGATCGTATGGTTGTCCAAATAGAATATTTTGTCTAACGGTAGAACCAAATACCCATGCCTCTTGACAAGCATAACTCACATTACCGTAACATTTCACAACGCCATTTATGATATTCATCTCACCGAGTATTGTCGAAAGTAGTGAACTTTTACCTGATCCTACCATCCCAATAACTGCATATAATTTCCCTTTCTCTAATGATAATTGTATACCTTCTAATATTGTATCTGTATGATTAGAATCCCAATTTGCCACTACGTTAGTCATCGTAATTGCATATAAATCATCGGCTGTGGAAACACGTTTATCTAAAACAAAAATGAAATGTTTAAATAATTGAATAGCTATTTACATGCCTCTAAATTTTGCTTCTATTAGACGTGAATATTTTTAGTTGAAACTGTATATACTATTTTTTGTGCGATTTTCCACTATTCCGTCAGAGATTAAAGAAGCAACAAAATATGCTATACTATATTTATTACGAAAAAATGTAGTAAGTGGCACGAAAGTTATAACGGAAACAATTTTTTTAGCATTTTTTGTAAACAAAAATGAAAGAAATTAAAGTTTTTTACTTTATAGTCAGAGTATTCAATGATAAAATTACTTTCACAGTAATTCTAGTTCCTTTTATTTATAGAAATGTACTTTCTCGTACATACAAAAAAAGGAATAAATACTTACTTATCGTACGCTGTTCATAACAACCATAAATTTACAAATTTTTAAAGTCAAAAGAAATACTTTTTGCATAGATCGCATAAAAAAAACTTTTAAGTGATTTATATTTAACTCGTTACATTGCATAAACACATTGGTGGAACAAGAATTGTCCAATTCCAAAAGCACCAATGTATATAATATAACAGTTTAAATATATATTATATAATCATTTACAAATGTCACGTATTTTTTTACGAAGAACTTCTACATTTTCAAATTTATTCAAAAGAAAGAGAAAGAAAAAAGATAGCAGAATAGTAGGAAGCTGCATTTCTTTTCTTTTTTAAAATAAAACATTTACCGTTAACAAGATGCGCCGTGTTTTTCAACAAATCGGTGGCGACGATGACTAATCCATTTTGCAAATTTGTTCCGTTATCATCAATATAATTTTCATCATTGACATCATCATCCATATAAGGCAAATCTTGTCTAGATGCTCTGATCGAAGTTTGTCTCGATATAGAGGTAATACTACCATTAGGACTTCTCGATAATTTATTACTAATAGTAATATTATTACTACGAAATTCGTCGAACATCAAGAAGTTTTGAAGTCTTCTTACTACCACAAGACATTCCGCAATTTCGGCAAAACCACGTACAAACATTCCCGACATTGTTTGAGCAAGAATATTGAAGTACGATGAAAAAACGAATACTTTTTCGGCAGTCAATTCATTATGAAGCAAAATCATTGATACGAGAGTACAGTAAAGTGCCATTCTCGTGGTAAATAAATTAAAAGTCATATAGATTCCACGAATAGAAGAGCTCTTACTGACTACTTGCAACTCCAATTTTCTAGCCAATTCGACTAACGCACAGAAGGGTTTCTCCCAAGCGTACATTTTTATTACTTGCACGCCAGAAATAATCTCGTCCATCAGACGTACTCGTTCATCGGTTTTTATAGCTGTCTGTAGTCTGAATTTAGAAGACAATTTGCCGGTATAGGCTGAAACAAACATAGACAATCATTTTCAAAAAGATTATCTCGACGTAACGATAGTCCCAAGAAAAGGAACTTTTATTTTGGGACTTTGTTACGTCTTTGTATCTTCTTCTTTTTTTTTTAACCATTATATTATTAATAACGCGTTGTATGCATTTAACGAAGAGTAAGTGTGTGCAAATGCAAATGATATTTATAACTACATGCATCTTACGAAATAACTATTGTTAATCCAAAATGAGTTTACGTAAGTAAGATAGAATGTTATAAACGAAACAATAATTATTAACTTTTCTCTTCTCTTCTCGAATAAATCAAAATTAATGAAATATTATAAATTGATTTGATTAAAATAAGATGAAAAATTAGTTAATAGAAATAATATGATCGTAAAGTTTACAGATCGTTTATTGGCACCCCTATTAAAGTAAGATAAAGAAAGATAAAGAAAGATAATTGCAACTCGATATTGATTTCCGGTACTAGTATGCATACATATAGTCAAAACAGTAATCTTATCGATCGTATATACTTACACTGAATTGGTACGACTACAAAAACTGCAGCGATGCCAAAGAGACCAGAATATCCAGCTTCAGTATAAAGAAAATAGGCAATGATTAAAGCAGTAAGTGGTGCGGACCACATATGGTGTATAAAAATGGAAACAAGATCGAATCTATTAACATCATTAGCCACTAAATTGACTACTTTTCCTGGAGCAGTATCTCCCAATGCTGTTTGACTTAATCTTAATGCCTGTTAAATGCACAAACATATATCTATTTAAATTTAATCATTTTGATCAGTAGGATAAATACGAGGAAGTGTATAGGAATATATACCTATTATATATATAAATTATATATGTTAATTTAACAAATATAAGCGTGTAATAATTTACATACTTTTCTGTAGACTACGGAACAAGCTGCAATTCTTACTTTGGCACCAATGTGAAATGCTTTAAATATGGTTTGATTAATTGTAATTACGCTAATCGCTGTTGCTATACAAATACCGGATGCATATAAAAGTGCAGTTTGGTATGTTTCTCCACTACCTTTTCTAAAATATCTTAGAAGACCACCCAATAGTAATGGTGTTCCTAATCTAACAAGGATAAACAAAAAGGTTTAGATATTAACCATTATCAATGTTTTGCATATCATATTGCGTTTGATTATAATTTTAATTACTGATAATACCTTATCACAAATTCATTAAGTATCTGTAATAATCCTAAAAGGAAATATTCCATTAAAAAAGTACGAAATATCGCTCTCAAAAAGTACGGACTACGTTTTCGTTTCTTCGCATTTTCCAATTCGATCTTCCATCGTCTAAAATAAATACAAAAATAATCTAATCTTGTATCTAATACCTAATCTAGGTTTATTAATATATACTTACTTTTCTAATCTATCTCCAAGGGCTGTAGAACTATCTTCTTTCAAGGGATCATATAAATCATCTGTTTCTAATACTTTTTTGTACCCAATTTTAAATAAATTCAACGACCACCTAATTAGTTAAAAGAACTTTTAAATAACTTGATTTCTATTAAATATTATCTTTTACATATATTACATTAACGCGACAAAATTGTACATAAATAAATATATGGAAGTAGAGTGCATCTATTTATAGATATATTACAATCGAAAATCGAGCTTAGAAAATTTCAAAAGAAGAAAATTTCTACTGCTCTGAATCAGCTAGAAAAAAATATGCAACAATTTTTTTCCTTTTCTTGTGATTTTTGGAAAGTTAAAAATCAATGCTGATGAGCCGTGATAAAAACTTACTACCGTGTTTTAAATATTATGCATTGTAAATGATTTTCTAAACCACAATTTCAAGAACAATCGTCAAATTGCATAATATTTCGTAATAGATTACGTCGTATATTTGTTTTTTTACGTGATGTTCCTTTTTTTTTTATCTTTCCAGACAATATTTGTTCATGTTCAAAAATACTTGTATACAAAGAATGAAATTTACAACTATAGTACTTTAAATCTCAATTATCTTCCAAACGAAGTGTGGTAATAATTTATTACTAGATTTATTACAAATGATCACTACTGTATAAATATACACCCCCTCCCTTCTCTCAAAATTGTAATTATCTATATTAAGCAATCTATATCAACCATCATAACTTGACAAGGCTACGATTAACGAAAAAAATTATTTTTACATGCACTTTTTAGCTGAATCAGTATTGTCCAGATTTTTTTTATTAAACTCTCTTGTGATTTTAACGATATTCATTCGAACATCTATCAGTATAAACCCAGGATGTATACGTTAATTTCTTAAACGCATATTATTTTTTTTTATTTAATAATACTTCATGATACAATGAATGTTTCGTAAGAAGAATGATATTAGAAATTAAATATTAAATAAGAAAACTACAATTTATAGCACGTGTTTGCAATAACAATACAGTATATGATCAGTTTATTGATCCATCATGCATATATGTATCATAAATGAAAAGTAATAAATATTAATATTTAATAGTAATCACATTTTTAATACTATTAGATTCGCCAATAAATCCATATGGCTTTTTACCGTTTATTTACTTATTATCAGAAAATTGCATCGTCGAAAACTTCGTTTTTTTATCAATTTAAATATTATAAACAATTACTTACCACCAAAATAGTACGGAAATGAAATTTGCCTTCTCCCTTGGATTAGGCTTAATCTTTGATTTACTCGAATCCATGGTTTTCCTTTTCTTTTGTGTAGATTAATAAAATTTTCTTTTTTCTTATAGAAGAAATATGATAATATATTTAAATTACTATGTAAACGTTAAAAAACAACCCTATTAAAATATATCACTAATCGATCAAGCACAGTTATCTTCTTAATCACGTTAACTTAAAGTGACACTTATCTTGAAATCCACTTAAATATCTTTTTAATGATCGAGTACTTAACGATTGAGAGCAAAATTATCACTGAATGCAAGTTTAAACAATACGACTCGATATACATCACAGCACACAAAATCTTCTTGTTTAATCTTCCAATTATGATCAATCCAAAATGAAATCTTCGGCTTTTACACAAGGATTCAGGAAGATATTAACGATCTGTTATGTAGTAGTAGTAGTGATAGTTATAGAATCCTCGACATGATTTAATAATTATCATCCTCTTGCAGTGTAGAATATTCGCAACAAATTTCTTTTATCTCGAGAGAGGCATTCGTCGCAGAACTAAAATCCGAAATAATTTGGTATCTCAGAAGGTTGAGTGTATTTAAAAGAACATTTCGTATCACACAATTATAAACCATATCTATCTTATCTAAAATCAAACTGCGTCATTGTTCAAATAATTGATTTGCAAGAATGAATATCTTAAGCATTAAAAGTCATTAAAATATCCTTTCTATCTCAACGATCACAAGAAACGAGAGCTTCTATTGCGAGGAACAAAACAAAATTCAATTTAATTTCTAGAGTTCAGAATTTAATTTACAATTTTTAATAAATATATTCTATCTTATTTTAAAAAGTAAATGATATTCAGTTTTCTAATCTATTTTATTTGCACATTTAAAAAAATCCGAACAGATGTGTAAATACACGTCATATATATTTATGAGATAACAAAAGTTCTTTTATTTTTTGCATTAAAATACGAAGAAACGTTTTATTCGGCCCAATATATATATATAAGTTAAAGAAAGCTATAATTATTATTGAATTTTTATTTTCGTCATACTATCGTTTCAACAGGTGGCTGTGAATGATCGTAAAAGTTAGGAGCTACGATGAAATAGTAAGAGAAAGGAAAGAAACGTGGAGATACCTGCATAACTTATAAAATTCTTCGAAGTCGAGGTCAACCGATTTTGTAGTAGAGATTATATATTTTTTAATGAGAATCGATTATGAAATGTAAATAAAAAATTTCGACAGAAATAAGAAGTTTCTTGTGTATGTAAGAAAAACAAAAACAAAAATTACGCAATGTTTCATATAATATACGAATGCTATATCTATTGCAGTTAAAATGCAGCAATTTATTTCTTTTTTTTATTTCAAAGTTTTAAAGTTTCTTATCATCAATGACATTCTATATTTTTCCTTCGTAATTTTTATTTTAACTTCATCTATGGTAACGAATAGAACTTTAATACATTATCTTTAATACATTACTTTTAATTACATGTATCTATACCAGAAAATAATTTTAGTTGACCATATGTTCATTGCTTCACATAGGTGCATTAATATAGAATAATATATATATATACACTTATATCATCGTTAGTCAGCATCTTTGTTTTTTACCTAACATTATTTTCAAGAGTATATTAGTAACTTTTATATAATGAAATTTTATATAAGATGTAAAGTTACAAGAACGAAACGAAAAACAGCAATAAATTTATTTCTTGCTTAATTAATTATTTTATTTATTTATTTAATAATAAACTGTTTGATTACGGCATATTAAATTGCGTCACTACCTTGATAAGATTTCTGACGTGTAACACAAGTTACATTTTTGTCAATATTTTATGTATCGACATGTAATAAAATTCATTGCCACTTGTGACATTAATAACTGGATTTATATTTCTAATTATACTTGTTGTAAATGAAATTAATTTGTTGTTGATCGATTGATTTGTATCTTTCAATGTTATTTATAAATCAAATCAAAAAGAAAGTGTTAATATCACGATAAGATTCGGTTTTCTTATCAAAATACTAGTTTACAGGAATGAGTGCTTTGAAATACTTCAAGACAAATTGTTCAGGAAGATAAGCGCATAATTCGGAAAGGAAAGAGAAAAAAAATACATTGAAGAATAAAAATAAGCGATAAGATGTTCGAAAAAGGAAGGAGTGATTTACTATTGGTCGTGAGCCTATTATTTGCCTGAACAGTTAGTTTGAACTCTAAATAAATACAGATGTCCTCGAGAACCCTGCCAGTTATGTATGAACATTTTGGTTCAATCTTTTTTCGGGTTAATTTTCTGGAACTCCTTAGACTAATCTTTTGTTTGTAGATTTTAAAAAATGAAAAATATCTGTATAGAATTCCTAAGTTAATTCGTATAATATTTATTTTTAATTCGATAAATATTATTTGTTAGTATAATTAATTTGAATGCGAATAGAAATTGAATAACTAAGGGTAAAGATAAAAAGAGAAGACAGTTCAGTCGATCAATTCTTTTATATAGGACGACCCTTCGAAAGTAACCCTCCCTGTTTCTTTTTTCATTCTCGAACACGTTAAGGGATCTAATAGAATACTCAATGAGCTTAACTTAAACATTAAACTAAGATTCTTTGTATGAACTTACAGTAATATATATCATCGAAATAATTCAGATTCATCGCGTATATTATTGAAGAAAATGGTTGTATATATTAATTACTAAAAATAATTGCAATTGTTATATATGTTGCTAAAAATTGATCTAACAACATCCAAATATTTGTGATAATTGCTGTGTATGTAATATATAATTCATTGGTTCGTATTTAAATAAACACGTTCATAACAGAACGTTCGAAGTTAGAACTCGAATTCGAACAATATCGCCTATCGTATTATTTTTTGACGAAGCGAACAAACAGAGTCGTTAAAAGGAAAATAATTTGTTACAGCTGATTATATTTATATACGTTGATATGCGTGCACGTTGTAAATATATATCTGTTGTAGACTTCGTGTAGTATATAAGTAAGTATAAACGAGAAAAGATACGTAGGCTTAAACGATAGAGAATTAAATAGCGTAATACGTGTAACGCTTGAGAGACATGGAGAATTCCCATCTTTCTTCTTTGAAAGTGGGGTCAATTGTTGATAGCACGTGACGTGTCTACATTTAATTTGGAATGACAATGCGTAGTATTAGCGAATTACTTTGATCCTAGAAAATATCGATCATTAAAATATAACTGATCATATGCTGACTAACGATCTATAAATGATTCTTGATCATTAATCTGTTACCGATTATACAAAATATTAAGAAATAATATTCAAACCTAATTAACGCATTACCAAAACACTGTTTCCACATTTTTATTAAATATTAATAAAATAAAAATAAAGAAAAGAGATAAAAACAGATAACAAAACAATTCTCGTGCGTGATTTTAAAAAATATATCATCGCACATCGATCTAAAGGAAAAATTTGGAATTTACATAGGTCAAACTTTCGATCAAATAAAATATTAAAAGTTCTTTTCGTTAAACATACTCAAGGTTCTTCCGCGCATGTTTCTTTGTTCGAAGGTCGAACACACTCGGAACGATTTATCCGCATGCGTGAATAGAATTCACAGTTTGTGACGTATACACATGATTACTTTTCAAGCGTCATTATGATCTCGTAAAATATAACACTGCAATCGACTTTTATCGAATCTTACGAGATGCGAATGAATTAACGAAAAACGAAAGAGAACAAAATCTTTAAAACAAAATTGTTTAAACGAGTTATATAATAAAAAACAAAAATTGCATTATTCCTATAATAAGGTTTCATATTATAATCGTATTTCTCGGAAGATCTCGTAGCAGATATTTTCAGAATCACCAGAATAAATGCGTTGTTGTTTCTATCTCTTTCTTCCTTTTTCTCTTTCTCTTTCTTTTTCACCTCCCCCCTACTCTTACCTATTTCTATATCTCTTCCTTCTCATTTATCTCTCTATGTGTATGTTCCCTTTAATTTCATAATAAAAACAGATGTACATTATCTTATAATTATAGTAAATATTATGATAATATAAATGATCGCTCTTAATTAAACGAATTATATCTCGGATTCTTATATTTTTCTTTTTATCATTTTTCTTTTCTTCGCTGTATTTATATGAGAAGTTTTTTAATATCATTTTTAAATATTATAAATTATACTCACGTATAGAAAAGGATGCGATAAACTATTGTAATTGATTAATTATAATTAATACCGATTATAAATTATTCCTTTTTTATCACAAATTCTTGATTCATATATCAAGATTTCGCGCGTTACTATTCTTTACGGTAAAGTGGCGCCTTAGAAAAAAATAATTAAAGATATCACAAATATAGTAAAAATATTAATCGAGTCTTTCAAACGAATAAAAAAACACTTTAATTAATAAGAAACATTACGCACTGCTATAAAAATTTCTATTCTTTGCCGCCTCTCTTTTGCTCCACCAAACTACATCATACAATTAGCACCGTAGAACACGTTCTCGAGACTAACCTAATCCTTACTGAGAGTCCACTGCACAAACTTATGTGTACATATATATATACAGGTTTATATATGTTAATATATACAAGTATTCTACGTATGTGTACAAGCATATTTCTTTTACATCACCACCGAAGGGTTGAATACGACGTCAGCACCGTCTAGTTGCACAGTGTTAAATTAAATCTTACAGCGCAAATATTCAAATGATATTACAGTAGAAAAACGATAGTAACAAATGAATATCAATTTATTTATATTGATATCTCTATTAGATTGTCCCGAAAATTGTTACTTTATCTAACTATTTTTATGCAAATATATAATCTAATCTCTAAACTTTATTAAATCTATTTCAGTACAATATCATAAAATGGCTACATCAATAGTGCCGAAATATGGGTTCTGCACCAGTTTGGTTTGCTTCTATGGTGAAAGGAAAAAATTCTTTGTTGAAAAAATTGTGTGTGTGTGTGTTTATCTTCAATTCTTTACGAGAATTTGAGGTCTAATGATAAAAAGTAGCCCTTAACGTAAAACTTAGTAAGAAAAAGCAAAAGAAACTTTCTTCTTCCGGACGATTAAATATAAGAAAACAGTTTATTGTCTATTTTAAATTCAAAATTGATATACAATCAGTTTATATATTTAAAAATAATGTTAACAGTATTATTGTAGTTACTTAATTGATTTTTCTTACAACGTTATATTTATAATCTTATTGTCTATCCTCTTAGATAATTATTTACATTTGTTAAATCAATTTATAATTAGCATAGATCCCTGCCTATGATATAATAGAAAACTATTTCTATTTATCTTTTCTATATATATATAGAAAAAATGTAAATATATATATATTTAAAATACTTTAGTTATTTTTATTTTGTTTTTAGATATGTGAGGCATTTATTAATTCCTGCGCTTTTGTTTTTTTTTCTTTTATTATAGAATTAAAATTTTATAATTATTATTTAAGAACATATGAGAGATTTTCATAGCTAAAAAGAATTTGTACTAATAACTATTGTTTGACATGATTTCGTTGTCATCATCATCATTCCTATCGTATTACTTGATTTTATTTAACAAACACATAAAGATAGTCAGTCATGCTAAATATTTTCTGTCTTTCTTTTATTTTCTTTTTCTTTTCTTTTTGCTTTTTGAACTGTTATAATCGATCGTACATTACATTGCACTACTCCATTGAGCTATGAGAACATTTTTCTAATCTGCATTATAATATGCATAACATGGAATATGTAAAAGAAATATATATATATATATAGAGAGAGAGAGAGAGAGAGAGAGAGAGAGAGAGAGAGAGAGAGAGAGAGANAGAGAGAGAGAGAGAGAGAGAGAGAGAGAGAGAGAGAGAGAGAGAGAAAGAAAGAGAGAGAGAGAGAGAGAGAGAGAGAGACAGAGAGAGAGATAGAGAAAGTAAACATTAAATTTAACATGGTTTTACTTATAAAAATCAGAAAGCAATTTTAGCATCTATTACAATTAAGAAAAAAATTCGAAAAATATAAAAAATGAATAGAAAAATACTGATAAAATATTAATTTAAAAAAAAAAAAGAAAAAGAAACAGAAAAATAATACCGCACGTAATAAAATATAGTTATAATAGATGACACCTGTGGCATATACTTTAAAGATTAAAATATATAAATAAATTATTGTTAAGTCATTACAAATTTAATAAATACTACCAATAGCTATAAGCCACTCGATATTGTTTTAACTGTTTTAACTGTTTTAAGTATTAAAAAAAAAAATTCTTATCAAATTTTTATTATACGCCTATAAAAAAAAAAAAGAAAGACAGTAGAAAAAATAAAAAATAAAGACAATATAATATAAATTCGTAGTCTACTGTTTTTAAACCTAAGGTACAGATACACACTTAGTTGTGTGTGTGTTTTCAGGTTGAAATTAACGTATTTATCCGTTCTATATTCTTATATAATTTTATTCTAATGTAATATGTTATCGCTGAGAATTTGATAACATTAATGCAAGTTTTTCATATGCATATCCTAAATTTTTATAAAGACCTTTCGAACAACCATTTTCTTGGATAGTTTGAAATCTGTAAGTCTTAAAATTTTTATCTTGATCTATGTAAGTAACAGCAGCCATTAGAGGGCACATAATTATTTTTGTATGATCCAAGAAATTTATCTAAAAAAATAATGTTTAACGAAATAAATAAAACGAAATGAAATAAAAATTAATAATAATAATAACAATAATAATAATAATAATACTCAAAAAGTAATAATTAATATACAGAGAATTAATAAAATAGAGATTTCAAACTAATTAACTTGAAACAACAATTAAAATGAAATAATATCAAATAAAGCGATTAACTTACCTGTACCGTTCCGTTTGTTAATTGCATAACTACAGCAGTCTGTGTCCTAAACCATTGATGCATATAAGGTATTCTTGAAAGTGAGTCGCTTTGTTTAACAGCAATAGATCCACCTGCTTTCATTAAATGCTCGTTCATGTATTTTAAGAAAAAATTCATTAATTTCATTTTCTTGTCTAAAGAACTTGGAAAATCTTTAACAGTATAGTACAATTCATTTCCATCACGGTTTATATAATGGATATTGAAACCATTGGCCAGCATTATCAGTCTTGTGCCATCGTTAAACATTACACCTACTCCATCATCGGATAGTTGATATCCAAATCCATATTTATCTGAATAATCCACCCATTTACTAATCCATATTACTGGCTGGGCAGCTGGATCTGTCATTTCATCTATACAAATATATATTTCAAATAAGATTAAATTATATATATTGCGTAATATTGTAATAACATATAATAAAATATCTTAATAAATTATTATATAGATTAATTCAAGTTATATTATATGGAAATAGAATTTTGAAATTATTAATTATAAATTAACCCGTAGCATTACAATAAATTCAGCAGAAATTGAAGGGATGATTCAATTAATATAAGTTTCAACAGATGAAGGTAATTAATCTTATAATGTGAAAAGGAAAGGATATGCGTGCCTGAAGGTTCCATGGAGAGCTGGTATGGTCTTAGATATTCTGCATTAAGCAAAATTATTTGATTATTTTGCAAGTAAAATTCTGTTGTAAGATTTATATTTAAGTATATACCTGCAGAAGATGCTGTTTCGCTTGATGGCCTAGTTGCTAATACAACAGTTAATTGGTCTTTTAATGCATGTAACATTTTCTTTGTATCTAAATTTGATTTGTGCACATTATTAACATCTTCTGAAGGTTTTTTACGTGAAGGACTGTTCAGCATGCGAAACACATTATCATCTCCATCTCCACCAGCATTAAGATTCATTTCGGATAAAGGTTTACGTTGGTTATGCATTTCCAACATATCCAAACGTGGTGCCATTGTTAAACACGAAAGTGGCAAACTTGTTGGCAAATAACCTTTAAAATAGTATTAATGTATTAACACATGTACTATTTGTTTTTATAATATTAAATAGTTTAATGATTTAATTACCAGATGAAAAAAAGATATCTTTCATTAATTTAGATACAGGATGACGCTTTGAAGGTATTCCTTGTAGCATATTTGTAATCATGTTCATAGCAGGCTTACTGAGATGCGAAGGTGTCTTATACTGAACTTGTTTAATTCGATTATATGTTTCTCTCAAACTCGATGTTTCAAATGGAGGTTTACCAACGAGTAAAGTATACATTATACAACCTATACTCCACACATCAACTTCATAAGAATGTCCTGCTTTAGTTAAAATTTCTGGAGCAATATAATTTGGCGTTCCACACAGTGTTCTAAATAAAATTTACATGTTATTTTCATTTAAGTAGAATCATATTATGACACATTATCAATAATAATTTTCAATAATTACTTTTTACGCTCTCCATCATGTTCCAATCGTGTTGCCAATCCAAAGTCACCTATTTTAACTTGTAGTTCATCATTTAAGAATAAATTACCTAACTTCAGATCTCTATGTATTATTCTATTTTGATGTAAATAGTGTACGCCGTCTAAAATTTGTTTCATATAATACCTAGTTTCACATTCTGAAAGTGCTTTTCTACGTTTATGCAACTCCATCATTGACTAAAAAATAATAAAATAATTTTTAAAGATATACAATTAATTTATATAAAATGACATTAAAAATATAATATAATTCTTTTAACTTACTCTTTTACGACAAAGCTCAAGAATAATATAAATGTTTTGCGCATCATCAAAAAATCCATAAAATCCAACAATGTTTCTGTGATTTAAACTTTGATGTATTGTAATTTCTTGTGTCATTTTTTCTCTTTGATTACTCTTTGTCATTATCGATTTGGATACAATCTTTCCGGCAAAAACATGATGAGATTTTGATTCTCTGATTTCATAGCATCTAGCAAAACCACCCTTCAAACATCAAAAAAAAATAAATATATATGTTGTAAATCAATAATATCTTTCTATTCCTTATAAATATATATTTGATTGATCTCTCCTAATACCAATAAAAATGAATTTTTTATCACCGTGTTTTATAAATACACTTTATAATTTCAACACAAAATTTATCGACTACTATTTTAATTAATATTAATTTCAAAACATTAAAAAATACGAATTCAAGCCAATTGAATAAAAATTTGAATTCATACACATAAAAGAACATGAAACTTTCCTAAACATATATCTATATGCTTATCAACAGGTAGTAGTTACAACTTACTATTATCATTTACAATATAATTAATATCAAATATAATGATTCATCAGAATACACTAATTAAGCTAAGAGATGATTCATCAGAATACATTGTTGAAAAATAATAATAGGAATATAGCAAATTAAGATATATATTAATTAATGATTATTGACTAAATAATGCATATTAATCTAACAAAAGAAAAGAAAGTTATGAAAAGAATGTTTAAAAAAAAAAAGATATGACATTAGAATATATAAAATGTATTTATTAAAAACATAATTAAAAATATTTTCACATCTTTCATTAGATACATGCAGTTCTTATGGTGGAAAAAGAGATTGACTTACCTTACCAAAGAAACGACCTTTAAGATAACTTTTACCATTACTAGAATCGTGTATAACATCGGGGATAATGCACTCCTTTTCGTCTTTTGACATTTTTATGCTTTTTCAGATATTTTATGTCGATAACAATATATTACGAAAATAAATGTCTTAATGTTAAAGACGCTATTACATACGTTACAGTCTATAGGAGAAGCTATACTTCCTGGCACGAAATACCTTCCTAGAAAATTTAAACCGCTGTTTTCGTATAGCGGAAGGCAAGCAACGGATTCTAATGTTTAAATCAAAAGATATATGACCAATCGCGTTAAGCTTACTTGTCATGTGACTTAACCCGAAACCAAACAAAATCGAATAAAGGGGATTTACAGAGTATTTTTCCAAAGTAATTAGTGGTGCTACCTGTCGTCCAAAAGGATATACTACGCACTTTATATTTGTACGATGTGTGTATATATATATATGTATATGCATATACATCATGGTTTACACTAAACATTTAGATAGAAATTAATAACAATTATGCTTTTGTTATATTGTAATAATTTGTTATTAAAAAATGAAATAATTTACATCTATTACGATAACTCTTCGTGAGTTTCAAATGAAGAATTATTTCTATGAATTTAAAGAAAGAACCAATCTGGACATACCTAGGAGTCGAGAGTAGTATAATTATAGTACTCTTATCTATACTTATAATTACATAATAAAAAGTATAATATAATCATTAAGTTTATATCTTAACATATATTTATTAATGGATAAAAAATATAGGAAATGGGATATAAAAAATGATTAAATAATAATTATTATTAAATGACGTTAATGAAAATGCTGCATGTATCTTGTATATCCGGCAAAATTGAAACGCCAATTTGACTGGTATGTGTGGTCGATGAATCTTTTTCCGGCAGCCGGCGTCCATTTTCCTCTCTGCTTGTCTGTAGTTGGCGCGTTTCTTATTTATGAAAGCTTTGATATTAAATTAATATAAAAAGAGTAAGTATTTTAATAATAAAATTTATAGCAATTGCATGATTAAATCGGTTAATAATTTATATCGATATTTATTTATTATCGATTAGTGATGAAGTAATGAATACTCAATGTTTTATTGGTTTCGTGTCTTTTTGAATGGCGTCTGTATTGTAATTATTTTCTCTTAAAATTTTTTAACCCAAAATTTCAATTATTATTTTAGTTATTAAAATATAATGGAAGGTGCTCCAAGTGGCAGGGGCGGATTTAAGGGTCGTGGAGGTCCTGGTGGTCCGATGAGAGGACGTGGTGGTTTTGGAGATAGAGGAAGGTAAATTTTAACTTTAATTAAATTCTTGCATTTAACAAACCTAAACTATACTTGTAAGAATCAATGAAAATTCCTTAACTTGCATGTACATTTTTGTTAATTTTTGTATTTTTATACTAGGGGTGGTCCTCCAAGAGGAGGTAGTATGATGCGAGGAGGTCGTGGTAGTGGACCTGGTGGTGGAATGAGATGCGGTCCACCTGGTATCAGAGGTAGAGGAGGTCCTCCTGGTAGAGGTGGACGTGGTCATTTTCCAGGGTAATTTCAATCAAAATTTCTCTGTTAAAATAATATAAATATAGAATATTTAATAGTTAACGTACCATGTATATGACTAGTGAATTGATCGGTTTTAAATTTTGAATTAAATTTCTACGTTCAATATTAACTGTTTGAGTGCCAAGTGTGCTCATTGTTTTACTAAGGTAATTAATGTGAGATATTGTTTTTAGTGGTCCTCCAGAACCAGGAATGGCTGGTGGTCCCGGTGGTGGACCTCCACCTCCAGGTTTAGGTGGTCCTCCAAGAGGAGGAAGCAGAGGAGGAGGAAGCAGCGGTTTCCGTGGTAGAGGTAGAGGAGATTTTGGTAGAGGAGACAGTCGTACTCCAAATAGTAGTTTCCGTGGACGTGGTGGTATGGACAGAGGAAGTCGTGGTAGTTCAAGGTAAATTATAATGATTTTTTATTATTATATATTCTATAATTCTTATTGTTAATATTAGTATAATTTTTAACAGAGTTGGTTCGAGTAGAGGTGGTCCGGGTGGAAGAGGAAGTTTTGGAGATCGTTCTAGTAGGGGAGGCAGGGGTGCACCAACAAAAAGAGGTGGTGGCCCACCAGGTGCAAGTGGTCCTTCAAAGAGACCAAGATTTGATCAACCATCCTCACAACCATCTAATGGCTATGCAACCCAAGCTCCAAAGTAAGAATTTATGGTTTTTAAGAAATATCAAATATTATAAAATATAATTAATAAATAACATGAGTTTATTATTTATGATATAGTCAAGGCGGATATGGTGCTGCTGGAAATGCCTATGGTGGTGGCCAACAACAAGCACCGCAACAGCAACCAGTAGGATATGGTGGAGGTTATGGATCTCAACAGGGTTATGCACAGTCATATCAAGGATATGAAAGCTATCAACAGCCACCTGATTATGCACAAGCTGCGGTAATAAATATGTTTTTATTTAGAATATTATCATAAATATGCAATAATGAAAATATAAACATTATGTGTTTTAATTATACACAGGGTTATCCTCCATCTGCACCACCTGATAATAGGTACGGAGGAGCTCCTGCTGTTCCAGCAACTGGAGCTTTTAATACTGGTGATCCTTATAGTTATGGCAAAGCTCCACCCTCAGGTTAATATGAATATGCTTTTCTATGTACATATATGTACTATTTTTATAGTTAATCAATTTCTGTATTATTTATGAATCTCATATGTCGCATGAAAGTTTCTTTTAATTTATTAATTTTGAAAATTAATCCTAAGACTTTTGTATACTGATTAAGATACAGTCGCTTTTAATTGTATATTAATATTAAACAATGTCTGCACAGCTAGTTACCAGCAGGAGGCAGTAGCAGCTGCAGTGGCAGGAGGTGGGGGTCCAGGTTATGCTCCTGCTAACCCATATGATGACAGATCTTCTAATGCTACCACCATGATCAACCGGGGTGGTTATTCAACACAACCTTATGGTTAGTTGTTTTGTTTAATTATAATATTATTTTTTTATATTTTTTTTTAATACATTGAATGTGCCAGTTCTCATATTGTTTATCTACAACAAAACAGATACTTTAATTTAGAATTGTTATAATAGTTTTTGCATACAAACGTTGTAAGCGTATTCTATGCTCAAAAATAAGAAAAAATGTTATATAAACATAGGTCATTTACAGCTTTATTCGAAAGTTATAACATATATTATACAACTACTTAAATGTGCTATTCAAAATGTTCCCACCTACACGAATACAAGTTTGACACCACTGTAGTATGGTGTTTATGGCATGGCGAATTTCTTGTTAATTTCTGCAACTGCATTCCTAATTCGTTCTACCATAACATCTAGTGTATGATACACAATAAAAATCTTTACAAGATTTAAATTTATATTTTGTGTGTTTACAGATTATCCAAATCAGGATGGAGTGTACGGCAAACAGGATTATGGTAAGTACTAGTTAAATTGTAAAAACGTCGTATTTTAGAGAAAAAAAGAATTATAGTCTACAAGATTCAATTATTTTATTACAAAATAGATAGAAACTTAGACTAAAAATGAATAGGAATAGGAACATTGCGAAATTTATATTAGAAAAAAAATACTTTAAAAGGTATAAGATATTAATTATGGAAAGAATGTATAATGAATTAATTGATATTCATGGAGATTTGAATAAATATACGAAAGCAATATATAACTACTTAGCTAATCATTTTTCTTAAAGCAATAAAAGACCATAGAAATTTTAGTAAATTTCATAAATCTGATTAATAATCAATGATAGAAAAGTTGCATACAATTTGATGAAGTAGTAATGCGTATGTATATTTTCTTTTATTAATCAATTATGATAATAAAAGTGCTAAGCATGAGAACATCAGGCAAATCAAATAGAAATGATTTAATATAAATTAGGTGCCAATTGGTAGATCCTTAGTTATTAGAGAAGATATTGCATATTAAGTCATAATAATAAAAGACATTGTTTCTTCAAATTAATATTATATTAACAAATATTTCCTAATATGGTAAAATAACAAAGAATTATTGCGCATGCACAGAGAATATAAATGATAAATTAAGATATCTTATTTAGGACTAAAAGATGATGAACAAATAATAGAAAAATTAATCGCTGATACATTCTTTAGTAGTATATACTGCTTCTTATGGTATACATAAATAAATATAGGCTTATTATTCATTTATTTGGTGTGTATATATATATATATATATATATACATATACATATAACGATAAAAATATTAAATATTGAATCAAATCTAAAGTTATACTTTCAAAGTGATTGAATGGAAGAGCTATGGTTGTTTGCAGGTGGCAGTGCTGGTTACCAAAACGCGCAGTCTCAGCGACGATATTAAATATTATATATACTATTTAATTATAACCGTCAAATTCATTTTGCAAATTGAAACTATGTTTAACATATGAATTAGTTGAATATCGATGATTTATTAATTGGAAGTATACTAGCATGAAATTTGACAGCAGTAAAGTGGATATATTTTATAGGTATAAGAATCTTATCTGCGTTAAAATGATGGAAAGCATTTCAAAATAAATGTTTTTTCTAATGGAAATGATAAAAATGCGCAAGTTAAACAAAAAGTTGTTCAATTATATGATCTAAAAGTTGAAATGACAAAAGCGTTTTATACTTGACTAGCAGTATATAGTATCTACTATGTCACGTTTCGCTTATACAATTTTATAGGATTAAGTTTAGTTGCTGTACAGTCTTCTTCACTCACTTTGCGTATTGTAAAATAAAATCAGTTGATAAATTCATTGTAACTGTAAGGAGAATGACGTCAAGTTTCCTTTTTTTGCGATAGATTAATTTTTTCTATTTTAAAAATATACATTTCAATACACAAATTAAAATTTAGAAACAGAACGTTTAATTCATGTTATGTGTAAATCTATAATTCTCATAGTGTATTCTTTTCTTTTATTTCGAATAATTGAAATAACCATAATTTTTATTAGTCCATTATAATTAATTGATAATAAATGCGATTCTTTTTAATTATGGAGTGTCTTAACAATTAAAGAAAAATATAAATAAATAAATAAAATGTTTAAATTTTATGTACGAATTTTAGGTTGATACATCTTGATTTTGATTAATGATCTTAATGAATTTGTAAGAACTTATTAATCTCTATTAAAAATGATTAGAAGAAAACAACAAATTAGTATCGTTTATCATAGAAAAAAGATTCAGTGCTGAATTAATTTTTACACCTATAAATAATACAAATTAAGATGTAATTAAAATAATGTCACACTGGCAGAGACAATCAAGGCACAAATAGTGATAAGAAAAGTTAAGAAAACAAAAGAAAGCTTTTAAAAAAAATTTCAAAAAAGGCAAAGGAGTGTGACTTCCTGTGATATTTGTGCATGCAAATTAGACAAATTTGTCCCAGCCAATTGTGTCTCTCTCTATATATATACATATATACATATATATATATATATATATTAAGATTTTGAAAAAGAAAGAAAAGTTTTATATTTATGTTTTATTTATTATATCAAACACAATAATTTTATCTGCTATTAAACTCTATCAAAAATTTTATTATCATATACATATATATGTCTATATGTATATATAAATTATAAATATCATTTTCATAGTAGTAGTATTGATTCAATATTGTATGCAATAGAAGAAACATTGAAATGGAGAGAAACAAAAAAATATCGTGTAAAAAACGCAAATACTTTCATATTTATTATCTCCTCACCTTCGACACAAGAGAATTTGGATGAAAGAAAATGAGAAAAGCTAGTGATGAAATGAAAACCAGCATCTGCCCTAGGAAATCATCAAAACGAATAAATTGGGCACCAGGTGTACACATTTAAATGTCCCCAGCTCAAAAGAGCAGCATATAGATGTACAAATAACGTAGGTATGAGCTTTTGTTAAAAATGATATTAGATATATTAATCACTATTATTATTTGGTAATAATAGTAGTAATAATAATAATCGTAATATAATAGTATATATATATATATATTATAATAATAATAATAATAATAATATAATAATCATCATTGTCATAATAATAATCTGTAAAAGTATTACTTTTTATTGTAGAGATCAGTTCAAAATGATTTCTTTTTTCACCACAAAATGAGATTCACTATAAGCGCACATATATAAAATAATAATAATAATAACAAATAATAGGCATATCAAGATCTTGACAAAAACTAAGTTTATTTCACAGGCGTAACAACAACCTGAGAAACTTAGGAAACAGAATGAAAGAATGAGAATACCTTCCTTCCATTACCACCGAGGAGATACCAATTCTGATTTAAAAAGAAAATAAATAAGTAAATAAAAAAACATATCAAATGATGATTAAACAGTCAAATAATAATTTGTCAAATGATACAGGTATTATTGTATTTAAAATTGCATTCAATGACGTTAGCGATTCGTTATTTAGATTTTTGGGTATCATAATATATAAATATACTTATGCATATAATATACATACATATTTATATATATATATATATAGAGTCCTTATTTAATTTAGTAATTGCTAGAAATTTAAATCACAAAACAAAGTAAGGATATAGCTTCGGCACATATCATTTTTCGTTTTACATTAATATTTCTCGAAATATGTAGAATATAAATTAGCTATATATATATATAGCTAGTTTATATTTAAATGTAGCACATTTTTGGCAATTTCGATATAATGATGAAAAATTTGAACAATAAAAGAAAAAATGCCAAAATTTTTTAACGACACTTAATGTGCACTGTAATCATTTATAAATATTAGAAAAGCAAAGCAAAAATCAAACAAACAAATGCTCGAGTAAACTGCAATCCAAGCTGAGGTGAGTAAATATAAATAAATATCTATCAATTTTTGTGCAGAAATACAATATTATCATTGAGTGATCTTTCCCGAAGGAGAGTTTAATGTCGAACGAGTGCATACAAATTAATTTTAAAAAAGAAAATCGATTTAAAATACTTGCATCTATCGAGTGTAAAGTGGAGCAATAAAATATTAATAGGCTTATAGAAATGAAATGAAGTGAAGAGAAGATAAAGAAAGAGAGAGAAGGAGAGAGAGAAATAGAGGAGAGAAAAAAAAGATCTTTTGCATTGTTGCATAAAAACATTTTACTTTGCATTAAAAGAAAATATAGCATATAATTGTGTGTATAAATAATACATACATACATACATATATATCTATATATATGTATATATATATGTATCGCTTTATACACACGATATCTGCAGACTAGCATGTAAAAATTATTAGCTAGGGGACTATAATTATGATCTTAATTTTGACTAAATGGAATTATTATGATATCATTTTTTTTACTAATAAAAAAAATTAATTAATTAATTACTTAAAAAAATATTGCATAAAAGAAAAGAAGAAGAATCTTATAAATCATTACGATTTCCAAGAGAAATACGAGAGAGTAGGGAAGGAAACATCGATAAAAAGTTGATCAATGTATTGTTTATTAAAACATTGACAACATATATGAGACACTTAAAAAATGAACTAATTGTAAGTGAATAACACAATGATTCTTCAAATAACGATTAAGAAAGCGCAATATAATGTTCTGTTAAAGTGATAAGAAAATTCTTCATTCTTTCTAGATATATTATATGATCATGCATATACATATACATATATATATATATAAATATAAATATATAAATATTATTTTCATTGTTTTATAAATTTTTTATTTTTCTAATTTCATTATTATTAATTCTTTAGGTTGATAGCAGCTATGCTAAGTACAACATTGGTGGACCTGAGTGCAACAATCGTGTCAACTGCCACATGACTGGCATCAACGTCAATGACCTTATCTACATAAGGTTTCTGGAGATGGTAAGTTTTATTTAAAAAAAAAAGGGACTCTTCCTATAGGAAGGTATTAATATATATAATATATCTAATTTTTTTTGTTAAATATAAAAAGAACTATATTTTTATGAAACAAACGGTGTGTCATTCATTTTATAATTTATTTTTAAGACTATGTTAAAAAATAATACAAAAATTATAATTCACAGTTATTTTTTTTCTATATATTTTTATATAGAAAGGTGTTTAATAAAAAATATATAACATATAATAATAGAGTGGGGAATATAAAATATATAAATATTTTTTTTTTTACTTAACACCTTTCGATTCTTGCTAGCAAAAATGAAGAGGAACATTCTTGGAATTCACAAAGGATGGATTTAATGATGAAAATTTGACAATAAGATACGCGTTGAAAATTCGTGAAATTTATTAAGTGCTCGGTAAGCATGGAGAAAGGCTGAATTAAATAACTAGTAGTGTTAAACTTAACGTTCCGTCTCGTCAAACGTAAATTGTTCCAGATAAAGAGTGTATCTTCTTATCTTGTATTTCTTCCTACACAGTCAGTTGACGCGTGAGAAACTTCATTACGTGGTTAAACACGTGAAACCTATGATGATATATCAAGTACGTCATTAACGAAACATTTTTGTTGATAATGAGTCATTCATTTTGTCTCATAAAAAGTCTAACAGTTCCTATCTTAGATCGAATCAATTTCGAATATATCCTTAAAATTAATATATATGTGTATTATTGTTTCGCATTTGACTTCGGCTCAGGGGATTGCAATTTTGCATCTTCGATAAATATGTGGATACGAGGTTTTAATATACATTCCTTTGATAATAACAAATTTATTTCCAAGGGCAACGATGGTGGATATTAAGATTTTTAGGATGCGTTAATTGTGTCTACTCATTGACGAATCCACCCTCGTAAGTTCTTGAAAGAAAGT
Organism: Polistes canadensis; assembly: GCF_001313835.1. Classification (NCBI taxonomy): domain Eukaryota; kingdom Metazoa; phylum Arthropoda; class Insecta; order Hymenoptera; family Vespidae; genus Polistes; species Polistes canadensis. Next base: position 88,926 of record NW_014569814.1, read on the forward strand.
GTTAGTATTTTAGGGTAGAGTAAACATAGATAACATTTTATATAAACAATAAGTTAATGCGACGTTCTCACGAGATGTCACCATGGAGCACTAAATACCTTTTATGGGAGAATTTTAAGCGGTCTTTTATTTCGGAAAATTCGTCAGAAGCATCCAAGAGCTTGTATCGCGAGTATCGAATAATAATTCGGTCTGACATAAGTTCGTTCAGTTTTATTTTTTCGCACATTTTGTTTTGTATAAATATTTGTTAATTATTGCAATGAAATAAAATACTTACACCCTTAAAATAAAAAGAAATTTTATGGAAATAATAATCTCAAACAGGGGGGCTCTTATTTCGAAGAAGATGACTTTCCTGGTAAGAAATTTTGTATAAGTAAATATGCCCGCAAAATTTAGTATTTGAAAATTTGATATTATTAACTTTCCATAATGTTTAATATTTTAATTCGATTAATATAATCATTATAGAATACTATAACCAACATATTAGTATTTTATCGTCGAATTTAATATTTACAAAGAAGTCTTTAATGAAAGGTAATGAGTAATTTAATTGAGTTCACAATTCGTACGTAAGAGACTTGTCATTGTGCAATAATGTATAGAAGATAATTAATCAATGTTTTACAGTTGTTTAAACATAAGTTATCATTGGTCAACATAAAAATTAATTTTTATACAAATATACTAAATGGTAATATAATATTGTTAAACGCAATAATATGATAATACATATATATTATAAATATATATTATTTATTATATATTTTTATATTATATATATATATATATATACTATAGAGTTAATAGGTATATTAATATTTATCAAATTTTCTACCTAAACTATACGTGACACCACAAGAAAATAATTGAACTCTCTTTGTTCGTGATCTCTCGTATCATTTATTATATAATTAATGCAATTCAGCTGTGCTTATACATGTTCCAGGAAAGGTCCTACAATATGAAACTTTATCATGAACTGTATATTATCATTATCATTGACGAAGATTCAATTTTTATTCGGCCTCAAGGAGCAAAATATTACTTTTATTATTAGTTTATTACTGTTGTGCTTTCTCATCTCTTTATATAATTATCTTTTTATAATTACTATCATCGGATATTAATAAAAATCTAACGTTTAATTAATACGATCCATTTATTGCTCTTTAGAAAAAAATCTTAACGTAAACAGAGAAAATATTTAAAAAATCATTAATCCGATTGCAGGATCTTTTGATCATGATCGATGATCTTACGTGATTACGATCATGGTTAATGTAAGTTGGATTTATCAATATTTTTTGTTTAACTTTTATTATTATTTTCTTTATTCGGTTATATGAAATCTGAGAAGAGCTGTTATGGTATAAATGTAACCGGAGATCTACATACAACGAAGATTATATATACATCACAATCGACTTCTGGTTATTACAGGTGTGGAAATAGATTGCTATAACTCTGTTCAAGTATCGTGCTATGGAAATTTGATTCTTCTGTGTATGATCTTCCTTACGGATCCAATTAAAATAAACAACAAATTTATATACACTTTTTATACAAAATTTATATACAAACAATCATCTTGTACTAAATTCACTTTGGTTAATGGTATTTAAAAATACATTTCATTTGTAATTTATTAAATAACGTTGACAATTTTTATATTTTTTTATGTTAATAAACAAGAATAATACTTTAAATATATTTAATTGTAAAATTGAAAAGAAATAGGTACCAATGCGCAAGTTGTATTGAAATTATTAATAAAATTTATTAGTTGTACTAAAATATAAACTAACATTCCTTTGTCTTATAATAGTTCAATAATTTGAAAAAAAATGTTAAAAAAAGATAAAGGGATTTCAATAAGGTACACGCAACCTGTTCTGAAACTCATCCATAATAATGTGGAAGAAGAATTGAAGACTCTAAGTCGTCGATGATAAATGCGTTCGAACGTTCGTTGAGATCATAGTCAGTTGCTTCGAGTTGTTCGAAGTAGTCGGATCGTTTATCGTTTTCGTTACGTGCCGTTCTTCCAATAATTTCAAAGCATCCAAATAGAAACGTGTCTACTTACTTGCTTAATTATCTCATTTTCTGTTTTTTCTTCTCTCTCTCTTCCTTTTTTAAAAATTATTTTTTTTCGCTTTCAACATATTTTTTTTTTTTATTTAGTTTATTTTTGGCAATGTGTATTAGCAGTGGTATTAGGTGGACACGTGAATTTGACAAAAGGTAGCGATAACGTGTATTTTTATTATTATTTTATCATTTTATTGTTTGAAAATGACGTCGTCTAATTTAAATGAAATATTATTAAGTTAACAATTTTTTATTCGTTAGCCAGGAAAGTTCGTGCCAATTTTGAGAAAAGTCTGTGTATATATTAAAAAGTATAAGTCGAATATATATTTAACAATTGGCACAAACTTTCTAAATATTTTTAATATTTTTTTTTTCTTAACTTATCTTATAGTATTATTTTATTAACATAGCATTATATATTAACATATATAATATAAGATTTGAATAACGATGCGAATAGATCGAACATAAATCTTTAGATATTGAATAATTTCCTTTTCTTTTTTAAACTCACTTATTTTAATGCTGTTGATTCTTTTACGATTTCTTTATGGATAATTTTTGTTTACTTACTTTTTATTAAATGATCATTACATTACACGTTACCGATTCGGTCATAGTCGATGTAAAATCGGGCTTGGGTTAGTGAGTTCAAACAATAAATAAAAAAAAAGATAAGGAAAAAGACGAAGAGCCGAGAAACAAAAGAGGGGAGAACGAAGGGAGAAAAACTTGTGTATGGTGATTTCCTCTAGCTCTTCTCAAGTGTATACGCGTATATAAGTATTATAAAGTTCGTCTCTTTGGTCTTCGTTGGCATCGGTCTCCCCTCTTCTTCAGAACAGGAGGAAAAAACCCACCTAACAGGTTTTAAAGAGGGGCAGGATCGGTGTATCGGACATTTAACGTTTCAGTGTATGGCGTAGATCTTTGGATAGAATTTCCTATGTCACCTCAATTTCACTTCCTTTTATTTTTCGAGAAAAAGGATTCATGTTTGTTAATATTATTATTTTTGTTTATTATCTATTTGAAATTACTTAATGTTTCGGTGCATTGTAGATCTTCCGATAAGATTTCCGATATTACCTGAATTATTGTATTCTTTCTATCATGAAATTCTTGAAAAGTAAATACAAGAAAAATGAAGCAATCCTTTGTACTTTGAATACGTATTTTAATTGACGTAAATATATGTTTTAAATTATTATTATACTACAACGAGAGTCTCTCTCAGATCGTAATAATAATCTGCAGAAAACGTCGAACAAAAGCATTGTTCTTTCTTCCTCGCGTGATTAACGTTTCATCCTTAAAAGTGCACGTAAATCATGCTAATACATCTGTCGACCTTAAATGTAAAAATACATGCATACGTAAGAGAAGTTTTTGATCCTATTATGAAATAATTGAAAACGTTTTTCAATTAAAAATTTTGATAATTTCTATATGAAATAATTAAACAAGAAATATACTCAAATATACTTCAACCCCTTCCTTTTTGTATGTCATTAGTAAAAGTTCTTCTAAAATTATAAAATAAAATAAATACAAAATGTTTATTCGATCAAATTGAAATGTATCAATTTATTTCATCAAGAATAATTTAATTTTCTATTTTCGAATGGTACTTCATATGCATTGTGTTCAAATCATTTCAGTCAACCAACACGTCCAATATATCTTTTTTCAGATGATCAAAGTACTCTGATCTGATAACAAGATTCTATTTCTACGAAACACGAAAGAGATGAAACAAATTAATTTTATTATGATTCCGATGATCAGTGAATTTTAAAGCAGAAAATAAGACAGAAATATAAAAAACACGAAGAACAAAAATTAATGATTAATGCAACTATCAGCAAAATGCAGTGACGAGAATCAATATTTGTGATTTCTTCGATTTAATCTAGTAATATTATAATCCCTAGTGATTGGTGAATATACACTATAGAATATAAAAAATAGATCAACCTAGTGATCTGTAAATAATTAGTAAAATTCCAAAAATGGCTACCATCTTATCCGACGAGGATGGGAACGCAATGAAATTAAAACAAAAACTCTTAAATCGTTCCAATAATAATAAGGAAGAAACACGTTCCTTTTTAAATTTTTCCCGAGAAAATTTGAATATATCACAAGTTGATTTGGAACAAGTATTCACCAAAAGGCGTTGCAGACCTAAAAGACACACAGTCTTAAGTACTGCTGCGTTATTAATAGCTCTTTTATGTTTCGGCCTGGAAACATGGAAATTGCGTTGCTCTTTGGTGAATTCTCGTGAGATCGAAGAATTGAAGAAAGATGTTAAAAGTTTGAAACATAGATTTTTACAGCAAGATCTTTTGGACGAACTTAAGGCGTTCGAAGAACAAGTAAGAAACTTATATCTATTATTATTTCAATGAAATTTTTAACGAATAAAACAAATTAACATAACTTACATAATCACGTGTGACTAATAGAAATTTGAGGTTTCGAATTATATGCGTTAGATAGGTTTATAAACTTTCCATAAACTTTCAAGCAATATCTGTTTTCTTATCAACGATTCTTTGCGTTGCTTTATTTATCGAGTAGTTAAAGATAAAAGATTAGACATTTTTGTTAAATAGAAAATTACGATAGATTTCTATTTAATGTCTAAAAAGAATAAAAAAGATATTATTTTTTTAATCGATCTAACTTATTGTTAGATGTTAGATACATTTTTATCTCCTTATTTTCTTATTGAAATAATGAAATATAAAATAAAATCAAGTTTATCGTCCAATTCTAAAGTGGCAAACAGATAAGTTTGCATTTGTATACATTCGCATGTAGAGTTCAATGATCAATGAACTCAGATTTCTGCGTAATTGAAATTGATCAACGTAATTTTAGAATTTATTCTTATGTGAGTCATATTTATACGTTAACTTTTATTATATTTTGAGTGTTACCTATTTATAGAGAATGTTCCAAAAATTATTTTATAAGAAAAAATATAAAAAATTATAATATTTTATATTTTATTTCAAGATATTAATTTTACATTTTTCGATTTGGTAAAGTTATTTTTAGGAGACCCTGTATATTTATTACTATTACATCGAAAAATAAAACATTTCAATTCTAACACGATGCTTCTCGGCATCGGGAATATTACATATTCGTGTGATTGTTTAAAAAAAGATTATAATAGTTAAGATATTAGATTTGTTCGGAATAAGAAACTTAATGATCATAGGTTTTTAACATAATATTCAACAATATCATTATTACATATTTCTATAAAGTACACACGGTATATGTCTATAAATATATTCAACTGAGTACTGTAACACAAGTTGATTGATATTATTATCACAATTGAATAATTCATATGAAGAACTTGTAAATTGCTTCTGATTTGTCATAGAATTAACATTTATTTATCAACAGAGTACATTGTTGATATTAATAAAAAAAATGATTTACCAAAAATCGAAATACTACTTCGGGATATATTGAAAAATGTTTACACAACTTATATGAACCTTAAATTCTCTACACGCACATGTGTATGCAATTTGTACATATTCTGTTTCTTTAAATATTAGCACAAATAAGGAATTCATTCTTTATTTTTAACTAAAGTTAAATATTTATACAGTAGGAATGTATTTCCTTATTCCAACTATGCAAATACTTAAATATCCCATTATATATACTAATTGTTATCACAAAATAAATAGTAGATATCATCATTATTAACAGCAATATTGTTATTTGATAATTCTTCTCATGTTAACTCCGATAATACGAGTAATTTTGATCATTCTTACAGCTTTATGCCGGAGAGTCTACTGACGAGGAAGATCCCGGAGAAGTAGACATTGATAACACCGAATACGATTCAAATTACGATGACGATTCCTCGTCTTCATCTTCATCCTCTTCCTCTTCGTCCTCCTCTTCCTCGTCTTCGCACGATTATTCCAATGATTATCATACCTCATCCGTAATTTCAAAGAACTCGGATTTTCCTAAAACAACTACTTCGACATTAACAAAAATAACAACAAAAACACCAATACAATCAACAACAACATCTAGATCAACTTCTAATAACTTGGAAACAACTTCTACATCAGATCCTGTTTCGGATAAAGCTATGGTTGAATTACTTGCTGCTTTAAGAAAAGCTGAGGCTAAGCAAGGTGAAAAATTTGAAAAAAATGTTCGACATATTCATCGAAATCTTGAACGGGAACGTTTAGAAAACGTCGATGTTCTTGCTGACGATGACGAAGACAACGACGAGGATGACGAAGACGTCGACGACGACGATGACGACGACGACAACGACGACGACGAAAACGACGAGACAAATGACAATTCTGACGTTGTTAATTTGGATCCTATTAAAAGAAAAAGATCGATTACAGAGGAAAATATTTCGGATGATGTCATTTTGAATAGGACTTCTCGACAAAGAAATCATATGAAAAAATTTGCTTCCCCGAGACATCGTTTTCATAACAACGAAGAATCTGGAAGAATTGCGCACAATGATCGTGATCAAATTAGGTATATCACGATTTTATTTTTTCTCGATATTGTTTTTATATTTCTTATTTATAATTAAAGACGTTAGAAAATCATATCCGTTGTTGTTTCTTTTATTTTCATTATTATTATATGTAATAATATACGTTTATCCAATTTATATTTTCAGATCGATCACTTCCTTGGAAAGACATCCTCCAAAGAAGTTTAACTCCCACTCGCATCCGTCTGAAACGTCTCGGGCATTTCCTTCGAGCCGTTACGATGACGATAATTTAAGCGACGAAATTGCTCGATCAACTCTGCAACTTGATGAAAGAGGAAAGGATTACGCAGACCGAACCAAATGGAGATCATCCCATGACAATATGGTAAAAACACAAACAATATTTTTCACTTCTCATTGACAATATTCAATTGTTAATTATACAATCAGATTTTTCTTATTATTTATAGGGAAGCTTAAACGTTTCCGGAGGATTACGTCGAGTAGTTAATAGACGTCACTTGAGAACACCTCGTCAGATTTTTGCAGTACATTACGGCGCAGATAGTACACTTTTCTCTCAAGACGATGAACATACTGGCAATGGTCGAGGTCGTCACGGGAATGGTGTCTTCAAAGCTTGGAGACCAAGTGATTGGGTTTCGGATTTAGGCATGAGTAAATATTTTACTTTAGCTAATGATGGTAAACTTACTGTTCACGAGCCTGGATTATATTTGATTTATGCACAAATTCATTATCTCGATGAGCACGATGAAAATGGTTTCAAATTACTGGTAAACAGTAGACCATTATTTCAATGCACGGTAAGAATTATACCAACGAACAAATTCATTGATTATCTAATTTTTTAATTTGTTAGATTTTTTTATTCTTGTTTAGATTTTCAGTCCAACCAGTGGCCACAAAAGTCGATCTTGTTTTTCGGCTCAAATAACTTTTCTTCAAGCTGGAGATGTATTGGTTCTTAAAGACGTTGCTGGTGATAGATATACACTTTTCCAATACGATAAGAGTTTCTTCGGTTTGGTAAAATTAGGAGAATCCAGACAGCAAAGGCACCCCTCGTCTACGCAATTACCATTATAGTGATTGGTTCGTCTTATCATAGTATATTAGCATAATATTTAGATGAATACAAATCAACAGAAAAAAAGGTAATGTACATATAGATATAATATTTTATTGTTTTTTTTCTATCCTTTTTTTAAATAATAGATCGTTGCTACGTTGATTTTCATTATATTTTCTCGTCCTTTTTTAACGCTTTACTTTTACATATACACGTATTTTATAATATTTCGAGAGTGTTTGAATAAAATACGTTTGATGTTATTTTAAATAATAATTACCACGTCGTTATTATATCATAGAGCTTTAATTAAATAGCCATGCGATAATTAAACCAAACGCAATGTGTGTGATGCATAGGAATGTAAATAATATTTTATATTTTGTTATTAAAATAAATAGAACGAAATTGTAATACATTTAGTGGATAACTAAAATTAGTAACAAATTACAAATATAATACTATTAAAATATGAATCTCATTATCAAGACGTACACGTCAAATCGCAAACAATTTCTTTACTTTTATATGCTCTAGCTAATTCGCTATCAATTGGTATAAATCTACCAGGTTTTTCTATCAAATCTACTATAAAATTAGGTTTCATTAACTTCGTTGGGAAAATTGATTGTCGTAATTTCCATGGTACAACCATATTATTTGCATTATGAATCTCTGAAAATATTTGTTTCGACAACGATCGAGTTTCTTCGGACAATGAGATACGTCTTACGATCCAATCGGTACACGGTTCTTCGCTCATTAAATATTCGGTCAAACAAGTGTCTTCGTTGGGTACCTCAATCTAGAAAAATTAATAAAAATAAAAATAAAAATAAAATAAAATAAAATCAATAAAAATCTGAATATACTTGTGGTATAGCAATCTCAACCCAAGCCGTTCCGTATTCCCCTCGTACCAAAGCAGTTGGAAGACATATTCTATCAGCTAATACTTTAAAAAGTATTGCTCTTTCTAGATAAGAACCGACACGCAACTGTCCGAGAGGAATCACACTCGTTCTTATAAATTTTTTGATCTCTCTCAAGTGGACTTCTAATTGATGATCCACGCACGTGCTTGTTGGGTCAGGTCCTGACATTTGACGTGCAACGAACTCTGCCAACATTTTTGCACGCGAAGCGATCGCACAAATGTTTACCAAATTGGGTTCCTCATTGATTATTCTATTACATGTAAATAAACAAAAATAGGATCCTATTACAAAAATAATTATAAGCACTTTTATAGCCACCGATAGAGACCACAGTAATATTTCACAGTTATACTCACGAATCTTTTGATTCCATTGCCACCAATTTGCATTTTAAAAGTTCGATGTAATCACAAAGATGTGGATCTAATTGCAATCGACCGAACATTAATTCCAACCAACTATTTATAGCTTCGGCCGAAAGAAATACTCCTTTCGAAGCAATACCATTTTTAATAGAATTTCTAGCTTCTATAAATCAATATTAGAGATAACATTTGTCTAAGAAATTGTGTGTGTTCTTATAAATAATATATTATACCATCTATGTCTCTTTCGTCTATCACATTATTTGAAAAAATAGATTGTGCGGTGTTTATTACGTAAACGGGTTCCAAGGGACAAAATTTGAAACGAAATATATCATTTAGTACGGGAAATCTAAGAAAAATATTTACATAAGATCAAAAATAAATATCTTTTATTTATTTTTTTTTTTTTTTAATCAATGTGCAGTAACACGATCGTAAACATACGGACAAATGTTTTGTCGTAAAACATAAAAACCATCTTGAGTGATATCGTGTAACGAAAGTCGACCGGTGAATGCAAATTTGGCTGGTAAATGAGAATTAAAAAGGGTTTCTATGCAGGTATCCCATGAAGGTATAATTCTTGTGGATGCACGATTATTTAACATGCTAAATGATTATTATTTGTACTATACAATTTAATTTTATAATATATTTTAAACGTGATTAACTTACTATGACAAATATTTAGTTTGTACGAAAACATTTGCCAAAACTGGATCGACGCATAACAATTGAACCAATTGAACTGCAGCATTTCTTATCGGGATAGAATGTACATCTGATAGTAAATGATGTAATCTAGATGGACCGTGAATTTTAAGAAATGCATCCCTTCCAATTTTATCAATACAAAACATTGAAAGGGCTTGACAACAAAGTATTTTGTATTCGTCCATGGTTGGACAATCTATCTAATAAATTTAAAAAAGAACGATAATTTATTTAAAAAAATATATATATTAATTTAATATTTATTAATAATATAATTTAAATATTTAGGATGATAAAAATAAACGTGCCTCGAATGGTGTACACAAAGCATCTATGGTGTCGATTTTAATTACTGAATTTCTCAATGTTGAATGACGTGCTATAGCAATTAATGCTTGAACAGCTATCAATTGGGTTTCTAATAGTATTTTTTCATATGGTTGTTTGATTAACCATATTAAATATTGCTAGAAATAACAAAATTATCATTCTTACTTTTAATTAATTTTTAAAGAGATATTTTTCTTTATTTTCTGTATCATTCTTATATACTTCGCCATGAAGTTTCAAGAAATTTGTACAATTTTCGACATTGTAATTGAATAATTCATTAAGTGCAAACATTGCTGCATTCCTCACATCCCATTTTAAATTATCGTTCTTTAATATACCTAATTAAAGATGTAAATAAATTTCATGATAAAAATCTTAAATATTAATTACGAAAAGCATACCTAGAATGTTTTCGATAACATTTTCGGTAGATAATTTTTCAGCAGCGGGACTGTATAAAACTATTTTACCAATTCCATAACAAATGGTATAATACATATCAGGTTGTACAGTTTCTTGTAACGTATTAATCAGATGATCAATAATTCCATACATATACAATGACTTTAATAAAATGAAAAAATTAAATGAATATCTCTTAATAGACAATAAATCTACGAAAATAAAGAACCTTTCTGCCAACAGGAATATCAGCAAGATGAATAATAACATCAAAAGCATCCGCAAACAATTTTGAATTTAGTGTATTTTCCATATACTTATAAATCCTTTGAATACCACCAATACTATCCAATAATTCGACCGTCTTATGATTATCCGAGGCCAGGCTGAGTAGCTTCAATACTTCGGAGTGTAAGTCATGCCAATCGTCATTCTAGACGAATTACGTGACACTACTAACAGCTATAAGATTGTTCTACAGAAATTTCTTACATCCAAAAAATTTAATAATGCTTCTAAACCCTTAGTTTCTCGAAAAATATTCTGCATATACTCATCCTTGTTCCTTGTCAATAGATCACCTATTACGTTCAAGGCTAATCGTTGAATCTCTGGATAAGGTTCTTCCAAAAGTCGATAAATCAAAGGAAAATTAAAATCCTAAATACGCGAATATTTATTTTATAATAATATATTATTATTTAAAAATGTTTCAATATTGCAATAATATATATTTTTTTCATTACTTGAGCGTTTATAATCTCTTGCGCGCCTATTGGATCTTGTATCAGATTGTATATTATTTCTATATTATTTTTTTTAACATCAGGATCTGTTGATTGAATTCTTTCGTAAAGAAAATTTATATTCGGACATTGTTCTAACAATTGTGCAACTCCATAGATGTCTTTGGATAATTCAGCGAGTATCAGAGAAGAAAATTCTTGCATGAACAAGTCCTTTTCATTGATTAATACTTTTGCGAAGTGAGGTATATAATAATCGGATTCCAATAAAAAATTTCTGACGCATGGTATTGCTGTCATTTCAGCTAATAATTTTGCAGCGAATCTGTGTATTGTTATTATAAATATATGAATATTATTATACTTCGAAATACACTGATTTTTTTCTATATAGTCTACGAAATGAGATAGACCTTCGTGTGAATAAATCTTGATGATTAATCAAAGGTATTATACTTTTGACGATATTAAGATCAAAAAGTATATGTATATTTTCTTGAGATTTTGTAGTATATTTGGAAAGTGCAGCCGCTGCATTTAAAAGAATCGTATTTTCCTGACATTGCAAAAGTAATATGGCTGTACCAGGATATTTCACTTCGAGATGTATAGGATCAAATCTATGTTTCGATTTCTCACCACGATCTTTTCTCTTTCGGCCTGTAGATAAAGGTTCCTAAATAGCGAAACCAAATTTAAATAATTAACATAAATACGATATTTATGCTAATATATTTGTATTGCATATGTATACTCTTAGTTATAGCTCACTTCTGTATCTGTAGAATCCATTTTAACAAATCAAATCAAATTTTATACATATAAAATGGAATTCAATTTTTAATTTTCGTATTCATTATGTTAGAAAGTTAATGTAAACATTAAAAAGAAAATAGAAAGTTTTCTAATCGTCATATGTTCTAAAAAAAATAAAAGTTCATTAGATATTCATTGATTGAGATAAATTTAATGCATTGAAATATTTGAAAAAATGACTGCTTTTATAATTTGGCGCATGTGCAGCAATCGTAAAAGTGACGGTAGATTTTAATGAGTTTCTATGTTCATCTTTCGGTACAGTAAAAACTTATTAGTTTTTATAAATTTAATTTATTATTCAATGTGTTTGACATTCTTTTACTGTATTACTTATTTTACATTACATATTTATTCTATTTTATATTTGCTATCTCTTTGTATATAAATTACGAAACAATATCTAGTATACAAAATTAAAATAAATTGAAAAACATGTTCATAAATATATGTCTTATTAATACTTTTGTTCATAGGCAACAAGAAAAATCTTCCAACGCAAAATATACTTATCAATATTACAATGCGTAATGTCAATAGTAATGAGATCGCTAATGGTAAAATAATGATTATGTTGATCATGAAGTTATTTGTTGAATTAAAAAATATAAATAATATTTATGAAAATTATTTGAATAGACTAACATCTAGGAATCTATTTTTTTTATGTGTAATGCATTACACTTTTACATCGAAGGCAGCATATATTTAAAAAATATTTGTTAAACGTATAAGATTAACTATGATATAAATAATGCATTTGTGATAGGTACCTTGAGTCAAAATGTGTACGTAGTAAATGTACTACTTGTTCTTTAAATAATTAATATAATTAACTTATTTTAAATAATATAATCATTTCAAATATATCTCTAAAAATACTATACAAAATCATTGTACATATATTTTCGTATGTATCTTTTTTTTATACTCTTATATTTCTATTAAATGAAAAAATATATAATTTAAACATAGCACATGTAATAAAAGATGAATAAAAGTCATCGTGTTTGCAATATTGCAGTATATATAAATATATTTGACGCTTAATCTATTGTATATATAAAAATTATTTTATATATATTATATATTATACAAATAAAAATCTCATTTGAGTGGTAAAAGTAAACTCTATTAAAAAAAATCTTTATATATCGTAAGGCACCGGATCTTATTAGTATCGAATAAAATTCTTTCTAATGAACTTTGATTGATATATATTAGAAAAAAAGAGAGAGAGAAAAAAATTATTTTTTTATCAAAAGAGAGTTTGTACAATCTTCTACTTGCGTTCTTAATGAGGTATATTCAACTCTACGCGGAGTTTTATATATAAATTTAAAATATTTAAATGATAAATTTTATTATGTGCTATAACGAATAAAATTTTTTCATAAAATCAATAATCTTTTTTACAAGATAGAAATATTTCAATAATTATTATTGGACATATATTATTACGTCCATATAATTAGGCTGAAGTACCTTTTGATATATACATTGTGTACCAGAATATACATACATTTTTCTACACGTATTTCTAGAATATAGTGGACGGATAAATTGCAGTCAAGATAATGATATTTTTCTGCAAAGTGTATATAAAATACTATATCTTACTAAATAATGGTAAAAGTTAATGGTAAAATTAATCTTTTGATTCTCTAAGGAATGTCTTGTATTCGATAACATTTTTAATCATTCTTATCAAGTACCATAAATTGATGTTAGAACCTTTATAAAAAGTATTCTTTTTTAGCTATTATTACATCAGTTCTTAACAGCTGCATCTTGAGAAGGTTCTTATGGCACATCATGCGTGTTCATATTTTCCGATAATATTTCTTTAATTTTCTCTTAAATAGTCTTTAGATCTTTAATTTTTTAAATATCCTGAATTTTGAATTCAAAGATTATTTTTATATATATTATAATATGTTTAAAACCGGCATTGTCGAAACTATTCTGGTTAAACGGCTGTTTGTGGTACACCTTGTACCAAATGCGTTTTACTTTTACTTTTAGGCAGTGTAGATTGACTCGCAGCTTTATTGAGTTTAGGCTTACCATTTGGTGAGCTCGTAACAAATCCTTCCGATCGCATATCTTTTAAAGATACATTTGAATTACTTCTTAACGATGGCGTAGAACTGAATTTTCTATTGTGCGCTAAACGTTCTTGCAATCTAGCTTCATTTTGTCGTGGTACTCTTGTTTTCGGCGGTAGATCTCTATACTCATAAATATTTTCTTTGGAAGCACGATTCAAATTCTCAATTCCTTCCGATGAATGTTCATCCTCTCGTATCATCAAGATGTCTCCGCTATAGTAGTGATCAGATTGTCTGTAAGAAAAGGTTGAAAATCTAATTTATGTATATCACTTTTAATATATACTACAAAACTTAATTTTACTAATTCCAAAAAGATCATATATTTATTTTACAACAGTGATATAAATACTAATACTGTATAAACCAATGCATAAGCAAATCAAATTTACAATGTCATGCACAATTTTAGATTTTTTAAATTACCTGCACACATCCTGGCAGCTAATGTTTTGCTGCATTAACATATTGTAAATAAGGATAGTGTTAATAATGTGAATTATATATACAATTAATAGTGAAATATAATTCCAAATATGTACATAAGAGTTTGATAAAACTGTGCACAATACTATTATATTTAATGATATATATTGTTAATATAATAAATAAATACCAGAACCATTTTTTCCCCATGCACTACAAATCTATGGAGTTTACGTCACCCAGTCAAATGTAGTCACATGGATTAGGTTCTGTTTACCTTTTCTTACCTTTTGGCATTACGCCAAAGCATACAGCAAACTACTGACACTACTATCAGTAATAAACAGGCAGTTGACATCGACCAAAATGCAATTTGCAAAGGTTGCTTAGGCTCCCACCAGTACTAAAATAGAAAATAATTCATAATATAAATATATATATACAATTTTATAGATATTTTTATATATTATTAAATTATAAATACCTCAGTAACAGGTGGATACGTTGGAACAAGTCTACCGATAACCGTTGGTAAATACATTGACCAAAATGCACTTTCGGTTTGACGATAATTTATCAAAATTGAACTGTTGAATGTTGTGTTAATATTTAGATATTTTAGTTGGCCATATTTAGCAACGTCGAAATGTAATCCCAAAATCTGTGAAGGAGTTGGACGCCTGAAACAGTATATAGGAAAATTAACTTTGAAACATGCATGTACATTGTTTTGTGAAAAGTAATGATACGTACCCATATCGTGCAAAATTAGAATATGCCTTCAAAAAGAAACGACTCATATTACGATCACTATCAGTCCACATATCCCTTTTTAGTCTCCACTTCTCAGGGAAAAATTCTACATTTGAAAAATTTGAATTAGTATGTTATTATAAAAATAATTTGAAGAATATATATTCATACACGTACCAACATCCATAAAAGGTGCACCAGTTAGCCAAAGTAATTCCGTATCATGAGGTACTCGTCTCCAGTGTGGCAGTTTAAAGGCTTCTGTAGTCGTATTTAAAACGTACAAATAAGTAGGCACGTGTTTCTCTACTAATAATTTAGCTATTTTATCAAAAGGTGCAACGTAATGAAAATCAGATAAAAGCTGAAATATAATTCAATTAAAATGACTTATTAGTGACACACATACACGTACCAAAGTAAATCTAATAATTATTATTAGATACATACATTTATATATTGATCACGAATGTGTGTGACATTCAATGGATCTGGCCAATACGTGTACATGTATTTTATAGCTTCATAAACACCTTGTGGATTAAGAGTGTAGTTATAACGCAGAACTAATTCCCAAACTTTTTGATCGAACAATTCTTTATCTATTATATAATTGTTTCTGGCTAAAGTTTCATTGTTATCTAAAATTTAATATATATATAATAATATTATGAATATAACGTAAAAAAGACAGATCATTGATAATCAAAATAAAAATGTAGATTACACAAAATATAAGCTGCTTCTTGAGTAGTAACACCTGCCATATATGCAAAATCTTCTTTATATTTTCCAGCTGTGATACTTTCTTCAGGAGTTTCTGCAAAGAAACGCCAATCGGAAGCTTTCCAATCTATATATAAATTATCACGTGGTACTGTAAAATTAATATCTAATACAGGAGCCCACGGAAACATTCCTACATGTGGCTTTAATTCCGAGTTTCCTAATTCAAAAAAATTCCGACCATCTTTCAAACATTGCACTAATTTCCAGCTGCTCTCTATACTACAACCAAGCATTTCTGCATACACTCTTGATGTATTTTGTGCTCTATATTTATCCATTATTACTGCCCAATCGGCTAACGCTGACCCCGATTGTGCAATAACTTTTGAAACCATATGTCGTGTTCTAAATAAAAGCAAAAATTGAAAAACTATTTTATATAACAAGAAAAGTACATAGTTATAAAAATTACCTTGGTGCTACCATCAATAAACCTGCACTAGCTGCACCAGCGCCAGGTCCAAACAACGTTATAGACTTAGGATTACCATTAAAATGACCGATATTATCATAAACCCATCGTAATGCCATTGCCTGATCTAGTATACCATAATTTCCTGGACTATTTTCATCTCCAGTACTTAAAAATCCTACAGCAATAAAAAAAAAACAATATATGAATAAGCAGACGAATAATATGAGGTATTTATTATAAACTTACCAAGTGCTCCCAACCTGTAATTTATTGATACGACTACAACGTCATAGAAAGCTGCCAATATATGTGCTGGAAATAAATTACTTGCACCATGGGTGAATTCACCTCCATGTATATAAAGCATTACTGGATAGGGCTGCGCAAGTCCTGAACCAATCTGTAACCAGGAAAGTTCATCAATTAATTCATACTCTCTTCATATATCAATTAAAATCATATTATAAACTTACATCAGGTGAAAATATATTTAAGTATAAACAGTCTTCGTCAACATCACGTACTCCTTTCGTAACTCCAGTATACGAACTAGGTTGAGGACATGCTGGACCCCAGTCGACAGCTTGTAAAAGTTGCCATCCCCTAAAACAAAATAAAAATTGAAATATCTATCTCTATTAATATAATAATTAATATCATCTATACAAACTTATGAGGCTTCGGCGGTTTAAAGCGACCTTCCTTTATCGGTGGCATAGCATAAGGTATTCCGAGAAACACGTTAACATTTTTCGTAACTCTTTCAACTTGAACATTATAAGGCCTGTGTTGAGCATCTGGATCGTCATACAAATAAACTTTAAACCCCTGAACTTGTCCATAATTAGTAGTAACAAAAATATCGGTTTCTAAATTCTTCGAGTCTCGTCTTTCCTTTCCTTGAAGATCGCTTCGCCATCCACCGAGTATTCCTGGCAATGGTGTTCTAGGTGTCATGTCCTAAAATCATTAAATCTATTTTACTTAAAGTGATATCACTGTCCTATTTGCATTAAAGTGACTTTTAGCAATAGGACTTTGTTATAGTCTGCTGGTACCAATTTTAAGCTGTCATATTCATTTTGACATATTGATATACTGTAAATATAAGAAAAAACGTCAAATAAATTTAATATAAAATATAAAAGGGAAAAGAAATAAAAAATAAAAATGGTCTTTCGAAGGATTATAATAATTTACCCACCCCATAAAGGTAACGATCCTCAGGAGACCTGGTTGGACCTCTGTAAATAGGATCCAGGTAGCTGGGTTGATACCCATATCTCCTATCTTTGTAGATATAGGTCTGGTACCCTGCTGGATTCGGTGGCACATAGACGCCATCGCGATTATAATATCTACTACCTTGGGATATTCTTTCTTCGCTGAGAACGTTTTGATGACACGTTTCAATGTAGAAACAAATGTAAATGATTAATAAAATGTTGTGTCTGTTTGAAGCGTGCTGATTAAACGACGCGGCCATCTTTTTCTCCTCCACGTTTCTATACAAACGAAAAAGCGTCTATTTTCTCTCGATTCTTACAGGTGTGGTCGTTGTATGACGACTCGTGGGTGCGCGCGTGCGCGCACCATCCACTCAATGACCGCGTAGTAAGTTGTATATGCTTGCATACATAACTCACTTACTCACACCTTCTCAAAATGCTCATATCATGTCATATTCCACAAGTGTGTTTTGTAAATAAAAAGAAAGGACTCACGTGCGAGCGCATGCGCACATCTTTTACGAAGGACTCTCGTTCTCGTCGAACAAAAGAAAGGGAAAGGACAAGGTATGGAAGTATATAAGGGAATCCCAACCGCTAAACAGGACGTCACGTAAATATATTTTCTTTTGTTTTTATTTATATCCAAATATTTTTATGGCATACTTCAATTGGTAATAATACGAATAGTCAGTCGTTAGTCGAGATACAATAGAAGAAGATTTATAACCAAGGATTATATATCAATGTTTTTTTAATAAAAAATTAAATTTCTGAAAGAGAAATCTTTATAACTTTTAAATATATATACCACAAATGCCTATATATTTAAATGCCACTTTTAAATCAAAACTTTAACTTTTATTCAATTATTAATTCTTTATATATATATATATGTGTGTATTTATTTTTATACTTACTTAAATATGTATATATTTGTTTAAAATTTAAAAAATTCACTTGTTAGGAGGAAAAAATGAAATCTTTCTCGTTGAACGTTTGTTGAGAAATGACGCGTTCGACGATCAAAGCGTCACTGACTTCTCGAGAATGAATTAGTCACCCACGCATTCGTTTATCAGAAAGATTTTTCAACACAAATACACATTCATAATAGTTTCACGATCGCGAATATACTCTTGCACAAATAATTCGGTTTGTGGATAGGTAAATCATAGCTTGGAACGTCCATCGGAAGTATTAATTATGCACGAACAATCATTTAATGGAATGCACTACCTTTTTTTATGACACACGATGCCTCATAGAGTTTTCATGCCATTGATTAGATACCGATAATAGTAATCGATTGATAATAATCGTAAGATATACAATACGAAGTATGTATGTGCGCGCACATACAAATACACTTATACGTTTCCTGTTAGATTTGACCATTTTTAAACAATTTTTTCATCGTGTTATACACATGTAATCCCATAATGTTTAATAAGGTTTATAAAAGTATCGTGTTATATAGGGTTCTACATATTATATTTTTGTTTTAATTTTTTAAAAATGCATTGGTAAAGGCTCGTTCAATTTAATGGCAAGTTAAAAGAAGCGAACACTTTTTAACTTCGTCATAACGTCGGAGAGAGAAAGGGTTGAGTGAGTAATTAACAGTACAGTCTTCTTAAATGTGAAACATCTAATCGAGTATCATGTGATATTGATTCGTTTTCTTAAGAGATTGTTGACCAGCTCTTATACATAATGAGATATATTCATAATTAAATTAAAATCCTAATGAAAATGTCTAAAGTGAGTTATTTAAATTGAAACGAATATCTTCGTAATTCATGGTTTTATGATCATATTTTTAAAATAAAATGACACCACCTGAAGAGTCGCAATTTACTTTAATTATATTATCTCACACGTAATATCACACACACCATTTATATATAATTTAATTTAATTTAATATAATAGAAGTTTGCCTTTCAAAGTAAATTATTTATTAATCAACTGTCATAGAATAGTTCAATCGTTAAGTAACATGTAATAATTAATCAAATTTATTTGAAATATACCAAATTAGTAGATAATTAAGTTCTCCCTGTTAGTAAAATTTTAACCAAATTCTAAAAGTACCAAATATAATTACATGTAACTTGTATCATATAAAAGAAATGCTTTTTATATCTATACTCTTTAACAGAGTGGTAAGTTCTTCAATTTACAGTAATTGGAAAATTTATTGCCATCGCAGTCCCGGCTCGGATGTATATGTTCTGTACAGTCGAAAGCAAAAATGACTGAATAGCATTAATTATACGAGTACACGCGCACTATCATACTTTCTTCCAACTATAAAAATCGTCACGCTCGAAACAACGGGGTCGTTTTGATCTTGTATAGTTTATTTTTATCTAAAATCAAACTCTTACAATCCGAGGAATACCGAAAATCATGCGCTGTTTTTCTAATGATATTTAAATATTAACTTTCAAAATTTATATCTTTGAAATTTATACAATTTAAAAATTAAATTCATGTTTAATATTTTGACAAGCAAACTTGTAATTTAATATCGAACAATAGTTTCTGAAGAATTGAAATGTTCCATTCTCTTTCCAACATGCAAATCATTGGCCATTCTTATTCTTTACTCATTCATTTTGTATACACGATACGACAAGATGATTTCTGGGAAGAAGATCTATGTCACGAATTTAAAATTGCACACACGTGACCGCAGAGGTTCATTCTCATTCGGTACAAAGTTGATCCAAATGGGTACCATTATATTCCTTGTTCCTGTCTCATCGCCCGTACATCCTTCTTTTTTGTAAGAACTTGGACATTAAAATGCTCTTTGAACTCGTGGGAATAGGATGTACTCAGTCCAGTAAAAGATGTTCATTTAAATAATATTTCATTAATTTAACATATTTTTTTAAAATCATTTCTTTAATAAATTAAAGTAGAGTATGATTTTGATATCACAGCAAAATCTTATACAAACTTCTGACATAAAGATTATTTAATGATTGCTAAATATAATGTAACATTGTCAATGAATTTTGTTGAGAAAATAAATATGTGATTTTTGTTTTTAAAAATTAAACATTGTTATGTTATTTTTAACAAATTGTACGAACAATTGTAAAAATAATAAAAACATATAATTACCGTTCATTTTGTAAACGTTGGAGGAAAAAAAGAAAATAAGAGAAGCAAAAGAAAAGATACCCATTATGAAAATGTTCGAATTTCTTTAGAAAAATATAGCCGAATGCAAGCCGCAGCTAGCAGATGCACCGGTGATCATGCGAGTATATCGCAGAAGGGTGGGGGCGGTGCAGTGGGGGTGCTCACGTACTCCAGCGCCCACTTGTTCTTCAGAGCGGGATCGGCTTGTCACTCGAGAACATGTTCCCGTTGTGGTAACATCGGCCACCTTTATCCCTATTCCTCTAAAAAGATTCCATCTTGACTGAAAAGAGAATATACGCGTGTAAAAACGTTTTCGCATAAGTACACAAAGATATAGTGATAATCGCGTTACGAATAATGCAAATTTATATGCAAATAATATGAACAAAATACGATAATAGTAGAATCAATTTTTAGTGAACAATTTAGAGACTGGTCTGTCATCGAGAAAGATAAATTAAAGAATTAAATAAACACTGTGTCAATTCTTGATGAATTTATCATGAGAACGTTTTGAAAAAGGCGCAGACAAAAATCGAAGAAGAAAAGCTAAATATTATTTAATTGAACAATCGTTTGGAATAGAAGAAAAAAGAAAAATGACGACGGAATCGTTGCCTCGTGAAGTGGACGCTCACATCGTCAATATTCTAACGAGACTTTCGAATATTAGAGATAATAATGTCGATGCATACAAAAGGATACCAATGTCGACCGAGGCGCGAAGTTTGGAACTTTGGAAGGCAGTTTTAGTAGAGTGCGTGGCTACTTTTTTATTTGTATTTGCTGTATCCGGTGCAGCTTCTTCTACTGCGGTATCAGGAAGCGGCCTGTCCATCCTTGCGACTGCAATTGCTTCCGGTTTCGTTGTTTCGGCGATCTATTTCATCTTCGGCCATGTTAGCGGTAAGATTTCTTTAAGTATTTCTTTTTTTAATCAAAAAAAAAAGGAGTAAATTAGTGGAAGGATTACAAGTTATATATTTGTCTTTGTTTGTTTGAAGCAAAAAACACAACTAGTTTCGCGAATAGATTCTTCACCTCTCATTTTAGAGGCACTTGTGGTCGGCCCTCGCAGTTCCTCCTCTCTCGATTGGCTCGTTAACAGATTATATTGCAAACCTAGTATATATATATACCTAAACGTATACGCATGCGTTATGTATATATATATACATAGATACATATGTAGATACTTACGCGTAACTCGTTCATTCGAAGGCATGTGGGCACATTCAATTTACGTTTCTTTACTCACACGTAAGCGATAAACGAGCACGAGTTCTTCAATGGTTTATTTGTGTTTGTGTGTCATTGGAAATACCGAGAGACGACGGGTCAGTGTCTATCCTTGCTCGAAAGAAATTAATTAACGAACGATTTCATCGTTTATGTTACTGTTCCAACTCCTTATTTCATTCTAATTTAACATTTGATTTCTTTAACAACACATTTCTATCTGCTTTCTATACTTTTTGTTAGTGTGCGTTTCAATTTATATTTATCTGTACGATAAAAAATTATCTTATATTTAAATATTATATGCAACTATATGCATAATTCTATTCTAAAAAAAACTGGAGTAACGCGAAGGAAAATTTAAAACCCGGCTCGGTTAAAGGTGTCCCTTGTTTATAAATATAAACTAAAGCAATGTGAGAAGACGAGCTGAAAGATGTGATAAACAAGAACGTGAGAATGTTTAAATTATTTTTTAAAGCTAGAGTCAAAATTCGTTTGTACCATACTGAACGATAAATTAACCAGTGATCGGAACAAAAACTTGATTATTTATGAACGTGTTCTTTGATCTCGATCTATGTTTATATTAAAGATTTGTTTATTTTAAACAGTGGAATAACGAACGAAGCATAAAGCCGATTTAAAGACTCGAAGCTTCGAGGGGCATCAGTTTTATATTCTCGAATCGAAGGCTCTGAATCGAAGCATGTTTTATAGGTAGAAACTATCTTTCTCTCTCGCTCTTTATTGATAGATGTCTACCGACAGTGTCGATCTTGAATACGAAAGAAAAAGAAAGAGATCCTTGCTTTGGAAAGGGTCGACGCAAGTTAAACTAAACTGAACAGGATGCCAACAGATGGTTGCAACCACGTGTTCGTTCTCTCAAGAACCATCCTCCCGTTCTTTGACCCATAGGGTTGTTCTATTAAATACACGCGCGTACATTAAGTTCTTTCTACACTCTTGCTTAACCCTTTTTGAATTTATAATAAATATATTTTACGTTTTTTTTTTGGGAAGACCCTTCGATCCTTCGTGGTACCAAATTTGACGATACATGACGTATTGGATTTAATCTAAATGTTTCTTTTCATATCGGTATTTTTTTATTTACAGGATCACACATAAATCCAGCTGTATCGTTATCCTTTTTCTTTCTTCGACGTATCTCGCCGTTACGTGCAGCACTTTACATAGCAGCTCAATGTGGCGGAGGTATAGCAGGAGCTGCGACGCTCTACACGTAAGTTATAATATATTTCTTTATATTTCAAAAATAATATTAAACAATATATCATTTCGAACGATAATACGAGTTTTATTTGACGTTCGATACAGCCAATTATTTTTCCTATCCGAATAATTCATAGAAAATGAAAATGAAAAGGAAAATGTGTTTAATTTAAAGTTAGGAAAAATTCTCGACAATTTTGATCGTTCACGGAATGATGAGAGAACTTCCGTGAAGAATGAGATGCACTGCGACAAGGGGGCAGCTGCTAGATATGGAATCTGAGAAGCACACGGAGGCATGTGGTTGAACCCCCCGAAACTCCTCTGCTTGCCTTTTCTTCGAGAAAGACAGGGCCCCTGCCGCCGACTGGCGTCTTTTGCACGAGCAGGTTTCACGCGCGAATCTCTCCCTCTCTTTCTCTTCTTTGTGTCGAATCTTACGAGCAAAACGAAACGCGACTTCGTTGCTAATACCTTCATCCTATTTTTATTCTTTTCATTCTTTCCTTTTCTCTCTTTCCCCAAGTTTTCTTTTTTATCATTTATTGGACTGTAACTTATATTTGTCCTGTTTTCTACGTTTGATAGACAAACTTTATGATATTGTGTATTATTAATTGGCTCGTTAAATGATTTCAAAGATCCTTTTAAAAGTTACTCGTAAATGAAGAAATTGATCTTCGATAAATTAAAAAATTTCTACGTAAGATGCAGTCCATACGGTATATGCGGAAAATAATGCAGTAATTTAAACTGGGATTTCTTTTCAAATAGATATATGAAAAATACGTAAAAAAAAAAAAAAAGAAAAGAAATGTCCAAAGTTTCAATCGAAAAATTATGACAAATTCCAAGATCAAAGAAAGAAAAATCCGAACGTGTGTCGTGGATTTTAGAACGATGAAATTGTAAGGGCACGTGTGCACGATAGAAAGAAAGAAAAAGAAAAAGAAAGAGAGAGAGAGAATAAAAAAGGAGAACAAGGAAGAGAGAAAAGATTGCTTGATCCATGATGCATATAAATACAAACTTACAAGAACACACACGCGTGTAAAACTCGAATAAGAAGGCGGAGGAATCCGTCGATTTCTTCCTGCAGACGGGAGAACGCGTCGTGTTCTCTTTCAACGTTGCTAAAGATATCGAATATGGCCCATAGCTTTAAGCGTGCGCACACCATGGTGCACGTGCCTCGATTTTGCCTGGAGACTTAACAGGGAAAAAAAAAGATATAAAGAAAGAAAGACAGAGAGAGAGAGAAAGAAAGAAAAGAATGCATCACTGGACCCAAAATGAAGGAAGAGAAGGAACGAATTGAGTTGAACGTGCAGCCCTTTTTCGAGGACGAGGAGGAACAGGAAGAACAGATAGAAAGGCAGACAGACGGAGAGAGAAAGGAAGAAAGAAGGAGATTGAAGAGAAAGGAGCAGCAACAGCAACAGCAGCAGCAGCAGTACGTAGGAGTGAAAAAGGATGGATATATAAGAGAAGCTGAAAAAGGCACGCGTAATTGGCAGGCGAGGGAGAAGCTCTCGAAGGTGAGCACCTGCCCCGACTCGAAGGAGAGTCCTGTGCCGGGCCACCGCCTCGCAGCTGCCGCAGATGTTTCGTGGACCAAAAAAGATCACGTCGAAGTAGAAGGAAAAGAAGGAGAAAGAGAAGAAGAAGAAGWAGGAGGAGGAGGAGGAGAAAGAGGAGGAGGAGGAGGAGGAGATGGACAAGCTGGAATATACGAAGGAAAGGAGGGGGCAGGATCAAGTGAAGAGAGTATGCGTGTATATGCGTGGCTGTATAGTAAAGGCGAGGATAATGAATGCTTATGCTTGCCGAAGCTGGGACAAGCTTCAGGATGCGATCGAAAGATCGGCTCGTTCGAAGGAGGACATGCCGTGATCCAAGAGCAGATGTTCCATAACCATACTCTAAGATCATTGTCCGCATCGATACCGACTATCTTTTTTCTTTTTCTTTTAACTTCTTCTCTCTTTCCTTTCTTTTTTAATTATATTTATTTTATACTCTTAGATTCGTTCCAACTGCATTTAATTTACAGTAAATCTTTTTACGTTCAGACGGTCGTCATTATAATATAATATGGCATTGTTGTTTTAATGCTTCAAATGGATTGGAATTCGCGTTATATGAGAATGTTTAATGTAATTTAGAATTGAAAATATCGTATTCCATTGGTATTATAATTGTACCTGTTTCGCATCAGCTTGATTGCACGTATCATCGACGATCACACTTGGGGAAAGGACCCCACTCGTACATTCGTCGAGTACCCGACTTAAATTTCATCGATATCTCTAATAGTAAGGTGGAAGTACCCCTCTACTACTACTACTACTATTATAGATTCTACCCCATTGCTATTATCCCTCCATTAAATTCTAAACCACATTCTATTTGAAAAAAAAGAAACATTGAAAAAAAGATACGCTATTTACTTGTCAAGATCAGTTCTATAAAAATGATTGCAAACGATATAAGAAAATTGTTCTCGATCAAGACGCAATAAAAAAAAATAATGCATTTGTACTTTTACAATGATCTACAGTGATCCAATTTCGTACGAATATCAAGTCAAAGAAGATACGAGTATGATCGTTGATTAAAAAGAATCCTGATAATTTCAATCGTAGTATGTATATCTCAATGGCATTCTCGAAATACGTATGACTACAACGTTGGAAAGTGAAGGAGCCCGGTCAGTCATCCTTAGCATCACCATATGACCGCACAAAGAGGTAACAAGTGCGCGATATGTACCGAAATAATAATCTAACAATACTCTAGTTAACCGAACCAGCCACAAAACTCGTCCTCCCTTCGTCCAAGGGAAGATGTCTCAGGGGATGTTTCACCCTTATGTAAAAAAAACTATCCTACCTACTGTGAGAAACAGAAAGAGAGAGAGAGAGAGAGAGTTGGATGAAGCCAGGAAGAAATGGATAACGTGTGAGAGTCAGAAAGACAGAGAGAGAGAAAATAAGTTGCATCTGTTACAACTCTGTCAGCCAACAGAGGCTTGGGTCTGTGTAAAACACAGTTCGTATCGTTTCTCGATAAGGGGTAGGGATAAGTATACGCAACCCCTATTGTGAAACTCCCGTTTCAATTGTTATCTCTCTTCTTCTCTCTTTTTCTGCGGAATCGTTTTTTGGTCAGTTCCACCTAACGCAAAGGGTATAAATATAAAAAATGGCTAGATAAATCGCAAATCAAACTGATACTCCAGGGAAATAGGATAACGAGAAAGAAAAAGATAGATAGAAAGAGTAGAAAAACTGCATGGGTGGTATACGAAAATATATACGGGTCTCTAAGTGTCCGTGAAAAATTTACTGTCACCTCTTCATTTAATGAACTTACAGGATTTTTCCATTATCCTTTTATCATTATTTCTTTTTTATTCGATATATGTGCATACTCAAAACTCTACCAACGATCTAGTTCGCGTATTATATTTTCTTTTTTCTCTTTTCTATCTTTTTCTTCTTCGTTTCGGAAACGAAACGAAGCTAACACTTTCCCCCAACCCAGAGAGAGATTGGATGCATCCCACCGTTCTTTTTTTTTCTCTTTTTAAACGTTGAAACACGTACGAGATACTTCTCTTGAACGCTGGATGAATTTTACCATCGCGTTTTGCTATTTTAGATTCGGTACGTTTCTAATTCGGTAAATGTGTAGATATTGAATCTTTTATAAATAGTTTCGCGTACGCGCGCGAAGAATTTCAAAGTATGTCTTCTTTTCCTATTAATTTGAGAAATGATAATAATTTGAAGAAAAAAACAAAGACATAGTAGCATTCGTAACAATTGGTAAAAGGTAGGAAAGAAATCCATTTGCCGAAGAGGGTTTGCCACCACGAACACACGAAGGAAACAGCTGTGAGGAAGCAGGTGTGTCATGACGTCAATTTTAAGACACACGCAGTGCGCGTGGCTAACCGGATGTCCTCGGATGTGAAATATTTTTGACACGGGTCTTTACGTTTTAGAAAAGTCAAAAACCTCGAGATATACATAATAAAAAAAATAATCCTGACACAAACTACTCATTTTACTTGATTTTTTTTACATCTCTTTTATAATCTGCTTACTATTCGTATTATTTATTTCACAAGACACGAAATGAATTCTTGTCGTTTCAATAACGACACAAATATTGAATATAGCAAAGGAATAAAAATTTGGTAGTATCACCAAAAGAATTCTACATACTATCAATTTTTATCTTCAAGAGTTACGATTCCATTTCTATGGGAATGACCAAAGTATCAGACTATCTTATATAACTTTCTTCTTAGAGTGCTTTAATACTACCACGTGTAAAAGAAGAAGAAGAAAAAAGATAGCATTCGAAAGGGAACGAGATTTGAGGGAAGGAAATGGAAGCAATATCTACCTTATCTTGAAAGCTCACCGATATTGACTTCTTAATCCATGTTTTTCCTCGAACGAATGGTACGCCCAATTTCTTTCGAAATTTCTATCGAGCAAACATACATTCTATATCTACGAATACTCTTCATATAAATGTTTAAATATATATATATAGGATGATAAAAAATAATTCGAATATGTTATCGAAAGACTTGCTTACGGTATCGAACGCTCATAAATAATAAAAAAGAATTAACAGCAATACACTTGATTTTTTTAGGATCCATGTTAAACAATTTTTCTCACCACCCTGTATATATTATTTTATAAAAATATTTAGCTAATAGAACGCTAAAAATCGTGTACGTTTTTACTCTCTTTCTCTCTCGTGAAATCTGAATTCTCTTGGAAACGATCATCCGAAAAATGTCTGACATAAAAGCCAGGTGGGTCAGGTAGAATCGTTTCAGTAAAAATGCTTTACCTGCCTTGGAACACCTTTTACGGGATGTTCACAAAGCACCGTACTCATGGCACACGCGATTCCGTCTTTTTACGAGCGGCAAAGGCTCCGCAACGATATTCCGGTAACAGTATTTCAACGACTACAATATTAAGAGTAATATTTTACACGAGTTCTCGCGTCCTCTTTCTCGCGGTCCATACTTTAGTAAAAATAAATTCGAAAGAAAAGGAAAAAGATGAAGAGAAAGGAAAGGATAGAAAAAGTATCACGAAACATGTGGCCCTTCGTTAGTTTTTACACGTAGCACAAAAAAACTGACGATGGATTACTATCCATCGAACGATTTAAGTATACAGAACGTTATTCTAAACCACTTAAAATCTCATGAGAAAATAAACACTCCATTTATAAACTAAATTCATTCCTTCTTTTATAATGGTGCACGAATTTTGATAAAAAAGATACTACTGCATGAAATGTATGAAGTTTAATGAGCAAAATTTTATATTACCTTTAATCCTTGCTTTGAAAAAGGGTCAATTCAAGTTAAATTAAACTGAACAGGATGCCAACAGATGGTTGCAACCACGTGTTCATTCTCTCAAGAATCATCCTACCATTCCTTTGCCTATAGGGTTGCTCTACTAAATGCACGCGTGTGCATTAGATTTTTCTTATACTCTTGCTTGACACTTTGTGGTCAAATTATTACAAGCCTCGTGACGTGATTGTAATATAAGCTAATAAAAAAAGAAAAATTGAAGAGAATAAAAAAAAGAATGAAATTTTATCACCGAAGGACAATGAGTAATGTCTTGAAAAATGAAGAAAAGATTAGTGAAATGTCTTTTCTTCCTAAAGATTATCCTCTCCCTCCCCTATAAAATGTGTCAGTCGTTAGACGTCATCGTTGTCATCGTCGTCTTCTTGTATGACGATAGAAAACGGAAAAACATCTGCCGCCTTGGTGAATCCCTGGTTAGTTCGAAAAGAAAATCATTTATGGTGAGCTAAAGTTCCTTTGTAACAGCGACTTACGGCTACGTACAACTCGAAAGGACCACGGAGGATTCCTTTTGTGCAACATGTGGCTGGCACGTGTTTCTCCTATAGAGCGAAGGGGGAAGAAAAAGAAGTAGAATTAGAAAGAGAAGCTGAGGGAGAACACTATAGATACGCCGATATACGATTTATACAGGATCTATATAAGGTGGAATCTCGGAGGATGGTCCTAAACCAACTGTGTATACCTGAAACCTCAATACTAGTCCGTTCGTTATTTCTATGAACCGATCCAACGGTTAAAGACCCCGCGTGTACATATTTCAATCATTGTAAATGTATTTTCTATTATTCACATTTTGTCAAACACATTGACCAATTATTTTCTTAATAATTATCTTCATATTTATATACTCGAATAAAATAATATTATTATCGTTATCGACAATACTTGAAATCTCATAAGTGGTAATGCTTTTTTTACGATCATGCTTCGCATAACCATACGACCGGATAAATCACTCCGATTATATTCCTATGAGAACTTTCGATTTTCATTGCTCTCTTTCTTCTTTTTATTTTTCTTTTCCTCCTTCTTAAAGAGAAGCGCAAATATAAATCTCTCATAGAAAGAACAACGGCAGACAATCAAAGTGGGCATACACATACTAGTCTCTGTAAACGAACTTTAACGTGGTAGTAGAAAAGCGTACGCACTTCCTGTCCCGTCTCTCTTTTCACCTCCTTCTTCACTACTTCTCATTCACTAAAAGAGGGTGGGATCTCGATTCTCCCTGTAATCCTGCTCGATCCTTGAAAAAGAAATCCTGTGCTTTGTCAGAGACTACTTCTCTTTTTCTCTCCTTCTTATTTTATTTATCTTTCTTTCCTTTTCTCTTTTCTTTTCTTATTTTCTTACTCTCTCTCTCTCTCTCTCTCTCTCTCTCTCTCTCCCAGGTTCATTTTTATTTATTTTCTCCAATTCTTTCTCTTCGAATTTTTGTTAGCCTCTTCCCAAAAACCTTGATAAGTATCTTATCCAGAAAAACACGCGAGTTCCTGGAAAGAAGAAAAGTAGAAAACGGTTAGCCTTCGAAGCTAACTCTCACGAAGGTCAGTCCGACGTGATGTGAAAAAGAGGAAAAAGAGAAAAAAAAAATAGGAAAAAGGAGAAAGAAAAATGCTGCTGGTGCCTTCTTCTTCGATGATTTCACAGTCGAATATAAACCCGAGTCCCGAGAGGATGTGGGATGCTTGTTTCCCACGACACCGTTTACTCGATCGCCCGCAATCTTACCTCCTGCTTACCTCCTGCTTACCTCCTGCGCATCTACTACGAATTATGTAATTTCCCTTTTCGTGCTTGGGGTCGTACGCCATAATACATACTACGATTCTACCAAAAGATCTTAACACCTTTTCTCAATTTATTTCTCGTTTCTTTCTTTCCTTTTTTTTCTATTCTTTTATTGGTTTCCCATTAACTAAAGTTACAACGATTATGAAAAATATTCGGATATTATTGTGCGACTATAACATTTTAGCATCGCATTACGGTTGTTTATGAACACTTGAAACTTTTATTTTAATCTGTGATTAGAATTTTATTTGAAATTCTGGCGGTTGGATTCTCAGGAATGCTAATCGCTATGGAATGTGAGACCTTAGCATTCTTGGTATCCCAAGATTCGAGCGAACCTGAAACTTCAGCATTCTCTATACCTTACTCTTTCTCGAATCGTCGAGTAATAGAGTAACACAAAATATAAAATTGTGTTACGAGTTATAAAGAAACCTACGAGTCCTAAGAATGACAAAAATTTCTCTCTTTCTTTCTCTCTCTCTCTCTCTCTCTCTCTCTCTCTCTCTCTCTCTCTCTCTCTTTCTCTCTCTCTCTAATATAACTACATCCAAAAGTAAAGGACAAGTCCTACGAATGTTCTTCGTTGAAACATTCACCAACCCCGTTTCGATGGAGCATAAAAGCCAATTTTCTACTCGGCCCTTCGACCTTCAGCATCTGAACTTTCTCACAAAGCTGCCGGACGAATGGAACTTTCCCATCATCCCGGAGAGAAAAATTTTATAATACTGACCGTATACATACACACATGCGTGCACACGCATAGGTTATGAACAAAATTTATCCAACTCCATACAACGAAATGAAGTGTTCAAACGTTATGCTGACTCCTACTATTTTTACCCTTCAGTACTGTCATTTTATATTATATATTGTTGAAGCACTTATATGATTGATAAATGAACTATCGTTAAAAATAATAATCAAAATGTGAAGCTAAAAATTTAGTCATACTATAGTGTCCGAATATTTTTGGGAACCATCGCATAAATTTACATACATACATACATACATACTAGTAAACGTGTACTTAAACACGTGTGCTTTCGATCTGGTCACGTTTCAAATGCAACAACCCCCGAATCTCTCCTATCATCGTCATCGTCGCTCGTCGTTGACAGAACAGATAGACGAGGGTTCAACGAATCTCATATCAATGTGATCCATGCGGTCTAGTAAATGAAACGGGAGTATCAATAGCTCGTTAAACTTGAAAGAGTAATAGTAGTGGTAGTAGTAGTGGTAGTAATAGTTGTTGGGTGAGAAGAACGACTGTGCGACTATCGCGATTGAAATTTATTTAAAACGGTACGCATGGGGCGTCCTTCGGGGGTTATTCAAGAGAGGGGTAGATTCACCCTTCGTGTGAATCGCGAAAATAGAGCACAGGTTGTACACGAGCCAAGTGCGTGCATCTAACTCCTCTCGAGTCAAGTGCACGCAAGATTAAGTTTCCTCTTCTCGATTTATTATACATAGATGGACCGAAAAAAGTAAAGAAAGGAAATGTGCGTTTCGGTTCGATGCTTACCCACGCCCTTCAAATTTTAATATTTATCGACAATTCTCTATCGTTTCAATAGGGCTAAATGTATCTAATGGGAGAGACGCGATTTTAAAAGTTTGTCAAACTCTTTCTTCTTTAGTTTGCCAACACTTATATACGAGAATCTTTCGTGTCCACTCTACCGTTCGGTATTCCTAATGGCGGACATAAAATTTCGCGTGGGAACGACACGTAATTCGTCGATAAGATAGTATACCACAGTGTAAAAGTTTTCTTTAGTAATGAGTCGTTGGAATAGTCTATTACAGGTGGGGGGTTACGCTCAATGATTTTTATCGTATAGTTGTTGTTGGAACAGATCGAAATTAGCTCGGCCATTGTCTCGGTTAACATTATAGTTGTGGTGGTTATTAGGGAGAAGGGTGAGTCTGAATTTCACGTTCACAGGGTCTCCTGTGTCAAGTGCACGGAAGATTAAACTTCCTGTCGTTGCAATGTCGCTTCGGTGGATCCGATTTCATCAACCACTCTTTCCTTCTTTTTAAGTTAGAAAAATTCACGCTTCAGAAGAAAGGACAGTAATAGAATAAAAATTTCATCTACGAAATGAACAATGTTCGTTGACTATTTCGATTAAGGCTACATCCTCCTACGTATACTGTGAATTCAGAAATTCGATCGAATAAAATCCGAAATTTTTTAAAAAACCACGTTACCTCTTTCTCTAATAATTCAACAATCTTTATTAACAATTTTCCAAATAAACTGTACTTTTTAACACTTCTTTGAAAAAATATTTTTACTCGCAATATCCATACGTATATATATGTATATAAAAGTACATACACATATAGTATATACTTTGTAAAAAGAACGGGGTGAGAATAAAAGGCCTCAGTCTATGATGTTGGCCGCAGGGTATGTACTAGGCAGGTAAAAAAGCATTCTCTTTCTGTCTGCGGATAAAAATAGGCTCCTCGAAAGCGACAAAAATGGAACAGAGTCGACTACTAGGGCTTTCTAAGTGAACGAGAAATTAAAGGGCCGCTGTTATTATAGTTCCGCGATATGACGATACTTATCATCTCACGAATACGTAAATAAATATTTACATATTTGCATTTCTGTGCATATATACAATTTTCTTTCAATTCTTTTTCTCTCTTCTCTTTTTAAACCATATATGGAATACATATTTACATATATACACGTATAAAAACATTAAAATTATATGTGTGAATGGATGCTTGTGATACTTAACACGCGCACGAAATGTGTGCACATACTTCAACGTTATTAATCACTTGCATAACGATTACTTTCGACTCACTGTGTTTGACCCAGTTCAATTTTCTCTTTCATGCAAACATTTAAGTTCTTTTTTTTTTGTAATATGCATAAAAAAATACTTTAAAGCAGGGTTGCTCAACTCACGACTCGTAGGCCGCATGCAACCAAGTATAAAATCGAAAATTTTTCTTAAAACTTATATTGTACGTTATTTATTAACATTTTTCCTTAACCACTATCGTCGGAATTTTTGTTCTCAAACGTGACCCAAGGAAATTAAAAGGTTGGACACTCCTTTAGAGTCTAATAAAAGTATAAACTATATTGTTTAACTTTTCAAATGCTTCAGCTGCAATCGAAAGAGTTTGTTGGCTGGAATAAATATTATCGTCTCGACGCAAACGGTTCAAATCCGTTCATTATATCGAAAATAATGTTTACTATGATACAATAGAAATTCTATGACAAAAAATGAAGTAATTCAGAGTTAAGCTAAATACGGTCCAGACATAAAATAACAGTAATGATAAATCCCATTCGTCTCTTCTTTCTCTCCTCCTGAATTCTTTCAGAAAACAAACAATAACTAAAGTAAATGAAAAAAAAAAAAAGAAAAAAAGTAATAAAGTACAAGAGAAACTAATCCTTCTTTCATGAAATTTCATCATGCGTAATAAACTCGCATGGGAAAAAATTTGTTGAGCGTTGCTCGTATGTCTAAAGGAAAAAAGGCGGGGGGTAAAAAGAAACAAAACAAACTAGAAAAAAAAAAGATCTGAGAAATCCGCTTATCACGTAGGGGCACGCAAGTCGATGGGAGAAAAAAAAGATCTTCGAAAGCTTCTCTTCTTTTCCTCGTTCACTCCTACTTTTCCACCCCCCTATTTCTCTCATTCACTCGTTTGTATAGAACTACTACAACCACATTTATGCAGTTGATCCCAATTGTGCGGTCATGATCTGCATTTCTCGTTTCATCAATTCGATGAGGAGAAAAAGAGAGAGGGAAAGACCCTTTGAAGGGGACACTTTTCATTAGCATGCAGGACGAGATTAAGGGACGAAGAAAACGTTAGAATACTGCACGCGACTAACATAAGATTAGAATGAGGGGTTGCACGGACACTTGCTTTCGAGTAAAAGTAGCTATTTAGTTAGAGATTTATCGTCAATCGTGTGAAGATTTTTAATAGTTTGCACATCTTCCTTAAATGAATCTAACAAGATATGATAAAAAGGTAAAAATCAAAAGTAACAATAAGAAAAACTAATCAATGTATCTGACTTGTTCTCCCTTTCTTTTTATCTATCTATTATAATAAAATTGGAATAAGGAAAAAAGACAATAGATACTCGAAAGAAAAACGAATGTAACATAAGTCCATGCATGAATCTCAATGAACGCATCGAAAGGGTGGACTGCAAAGGTCACGTCGTTGCGACCCCGTATGATTATATAGGCTGAGAAAATTGACGGGTTTTTCACGCGGCAGGATGGTAAAATGAGAAAGATAGAAAGAATGAGAATGAACATGGGATGAAAACTAGGGGCTAGAAGATGCACCAGCTAATATAAACATTATACCATTGGGACGGATTTACATCAGCAGGAGGCTTTTACGAGAGGGTCTAACGCGTTCTATATTATCAATGGAAAAATCATCGTATATTATATAGCGTACATGTAACTCATACATACACTATCATAACTTTTGACTAACATAGATGCCATATGTGAACATTGAACAGTTATGGAATTGGATCGATACTAGTTATACACTTATTTTATTTTCGAATGATATTTCCAATAAATCAAGTTACGAATCAATTTTTCCGGTTAATAAATGAATATAATCGATATGTTAATGAGTTAAAATTTATTTGCTTTCAGAATTACGACACCTTCGAACACACAAACGTTAACATCTTCTGGACGTATCAACGGTGCTATTGAAAAACTTTCGGTAGAAATGGCACTTTCGGTTCTTATCATTCTGGCCCACTTTTCTGCAGAAACGGCGAGATCGTTATCCTTTGGAATCTCCTCGATGTCAACCGGTGTTTTGGGTGCTGCATATACAGCTGCATCTCTCGTTTCGGTAAATAACATTTCTTTCTTTTTTTTTCCTGTAATACGAGTAAGATATTATCGATAACAAGTATATATTTCATAAATGGTAAAGATAAATTGTTCAAATTCATATGTATATATATAAGGGTTGCTGAAAATCATCTATCCCTAGTGTATGATGCACTAGGCTCATGCATATTCAAAAGTTCAGTGAATACGTCAGTGAATTTTTGTATAATTAGCTCTACCGTAAAGTGAGTTAAAATACTGACAAATAATTATTTATATTGAACAAAATATTCATGTATACTGTCAATTTGCCTTGCAATATACTGACGTGAAATATTTCAAAATATTGATCGAGTAAATAAAAGTGGAAAAAGGAAATAACTTGGGAAATATTGTAAAGTGAGTCGCGTGGATGCAGCAACGGTTCTGAAAATAGGACATTCTTTCTCTGTTCCTTCCGTAACCAGTCTATCCAAAATTTCTCTTCCAACGTCTTTCGAATCGGAACGAAACGTCCGCGTCTGTGGATAACACCTGCCGTGACTGTTACAGGAGTAACAGAGAAAGACGGGGAGAACTTGATCTCGGTCCCACCTGCTTCGGAACGAGTGTACAATGAACCTCGATCCAAGGAATACCGAAACTACCGTGCACATATTAAATACCAACCCTCGGGTTAAAAGAAAGAGAAAGAAAATGGTGTTACATTTCAAAGCTTCCGATCTGCTTGTTTTTTAACTGAAAATTTACTGAAATGCATTTTTAACCCAATGCAAGCCAGACATTTTATTACTAATACATACAATTTAATAATCAAATATATTTTTTTT
Organism: Polistes canadensis; assembly: GCF_001313835.1. NCBI lineage: Eukaryota > Metazoa > Arthropoda > Insecta > Hymenoptera > Vespidae > Polistes > Polistes canadensis. The sequence goes on from NW_014569814.1 coordinate 125,255, forward strand.
TAATTAAATATTTCCAAGTTATTTCTTTCTTATTTTAACCAATGATTCTTATTACTACAACAACAAATGAAATAGTTAACTATTTTTAATTCAGTACCACTTGAAATGAATACTTTCCAATTTATATTTCAAAAGATATCATCCGTAATATCTTAATAACTTTCATTACCTTTTCCATTTTAATTACAGAGTCCTTTTGTGAATCCAGCCCGTGCTTTGGGACCTGCTTTTGTAATGAATCGTTGGGAGTATCACTGGGTTTATTGGATCGGTCCGATGTTAGGTAGTGTCTTAGCAACGTTGTTTTACGAATTCGTTCTTAGTACCAAAAGATCGAAAGAGTCTCGTGAAATAGATGACGGTGATAATTCTTCGATGAGATCGGACGAAGATCCTTACGATGATTTAGACAAACCAAGTGGACCAAAATTTCCAGGAGCTTATGCTACTTATCGTCCAGTTGCTGGTGCATCATCTTCAATCTACAGTGCACCACCTTCAGCATTGGAACGCGTCGAATCGATCTACGGTGGCACCAAGTCACTCTATTGCAAATCCCCACCTCTGACAAGAGCGAATCTGAATCGTTCGCAGAGCGTTTACGCTAAATCAACTTCCGGTCCACGAGACGGTTTGATGATACCCAAGCCTGGTCCACTTGTACCAGCTCAAAGTCTTTATCCAATGAGAATAGGACAATCCTCGTCTCAAAATCCAGCGAGAGATAATCAACAACCAGCAGCCGGTCCTAATCAATCATCCCAAAATCATAATAGTACCAATCAAAACATGCAGAATCAATTGCAACAATGTACGCAGAGTATCTATGGCATAAGAGGAATATCGACGAGTCTGAGTACGCGGGAGAATGGAATTTATGGTATGTCTACAGGATCTAGTATATATGCTAGAACTCCTGCACCACCACCGAGTAGCCAAAGCTCTCATCAATCTGGACAGAGTGGTCAATCCTCTACTCAAGGCCATCAACAACAGCAACAGCAACAACAACAGCAGCAACAACAGCAACAACAACAACAACAACAACAATCCCAGCAACCGCAACAACATCCTAATGGCACGCTTTCAACCAATTCTGATAATGCGACTAACTCTAGGAGACCGGAAAGTATGTACGGTCATGTATCAAGACGTAGCGATGACTCAGCTTATGGTAGTTATCAAGGTTCGACCAGAGGAAATTATGGTAAAGTTCCTGGCCCATCTGGACCATCTAGTGGACCACCTGGACCACCCCAGTATCGTGATCAAGGTAGACCCAGTCCTGCAGGACCTCTTCAGCAAAGTCAGAATCAACAAACTAACTTCCAAAGGAATTCGCCTAATCCTCTTTATTGATCTTCCATAACCGCTAGCATTTCTGTACCGGATCAAGCCTATTGGAATTTACGAGCTGAACGTGCCATTTTATAGCATGCACGTATTCACTCACTTACAAATATGAAAAATAGGTCCGTACGGTTTATGTGATAGCGTTACTGATCGTCGATTATTCAAGAACATTCTTTACAATTTGTTTATGTTAAAATTAATAATCGATCTATTGATTACGAATGATCATAGAATCTTACTATGTTTTAATTAGAAATTTGTGTATATAGAATGCGATTATATTCGATTTTCTATTCCGAGTTTTCTGTACAATTGTCCTGCTTTACCAGAATATTAAAGTCAACATTTTACTGATATAAATTTACGATAATAATTTTTTATTAAAATCTTCGATGAAAAATTCAAGGAACATATTTTGTTCAACATACATATAACAATATCTATTGAATACGTAATATGTGTAAATATTTCTCAATTAATTCGTTAATATCGTAATTATTTAAAAACGTAACAATGAAAAATATTACATTACGAAGTTTCATGCGGTGTGAATGAAAAAATGTTGATACTATTCATGAAAAAATAGAACTCATTTCAAAATGTTACATAATCGTAGATATCTATCAGATTTCTGTCGCGACTGTATGTCGTTCATATCAATTTTTAGAGCAACTAATGTTTATGTGTAAATATAATTATATTAAGTTAACTTGAAGTATAAATAAGAACGATTTTAATCAATCCTAATCTAAACAATGAATCGTCATATTAAGACTGATTTTTCAAATATTTCTTACGCATTTCGTGAAAGAAAGAAAGAAGAATCTTTATAAGTGAAATACGAATGAACGGACTCGAATAAAAAATGTAAAAACGAAAAACACAAACCTAATAACAAATATTATATAAGAATAAATAGATTAATCGTCATGAATTTTTACTATTAATCATAAGTAGCCAACTTTTTTACTATTACCATCGATAAATATTATACATGATAAGTTACGTTATTTTAATTGCGTTGATTACCTTTGCGAAGTTATTACGATAATTGTACATATATGTCATTTGTATTTATTATTTTTTATGTACCTAGGTATATATATACATACTTTAAAACATTGTTACATAATTATGTGTACGTATTTACGCATAATATATCAAAAAATGACAATAAATTAGCTGCAAACAAATATATGTTATTTATCATTTTAAAAAATCAACTAAAAGTAGTCAACCATATATTTTCACTGGGGATAAATATGACAAACTTTTCAGATTCCTGATAAAAATATTTCTTAATAGATATAATGGATTTTGGAAATACCTATCATTAGTCTATCTGTATGTAAAATACATTGTTTATCACGTTCTCGATGATAAGTAAATAATAGCGTTACCAAATCGAAAGAAAAAAAGGAATGGGGGGTAGGTATATAATAAAATTTGTATATGGCGCCAGTTGCATACAAGGCCATCTAGAATTATACAAAACGAGCGTTGATTGGAATGCGCCAACGAGATTCCACTATCGACCAATCACGTGTAAGCTTAAAACTGTTTCCACCACGGTAACACAAGTTGATCGTATTCAAAATTATCGGGATACATTTCTTTCCTATCCCTTTTTTTAAATTCTAATATCAAAAAGTTAATAGTAAATTCGAATAATTCGTATTGATAAAAAATAAACTTTCTAATAAATATAAAAATGATAATAAAATAAAAAACGCTTGATGAACTTTCGTATATTAAAATAAAACCTAAAGTCTTCTTTCTATGATGAAATAAAATTCTTGGAAGTTTTGGAAATCAGCTGATGACGTAATACTAAACGGACGAGGGTAGGAGGGTGCCGGAAGAGACAAACTTGTTATTCATTGTGTAGGTGTGCATGCATTTCGTGACTCGCATTAGTGAGCGTGAAACAAAGTATGGCGTAGGATTGTGGCCTCGTTCATGATAGTACTTCGAGAATCTGGTTTTAAACGTACGGACGTGCAATTGAATAGAGCTATATTTTGGAAGTTAACGAAATAGCATAGACCTTGTGAAGTTATCTCAATCAAGGATAAATCGTTTAATCGATCAATTAAACGATCGCGTTTCAAATTTCACGTATTTTTAAGAAGAACGATAAAAAAGACGACGTCGTGTCGGATCGTGCAGCAGGATGAGCGTCGATGCTTATGGGCCAAGTAGCCAAACTCTAACGTTCCTTGATACCGAGGAAGCTGATTTAATAGGTGCCGATACTCAAGGAAGTGAATTTGATTTCACGGACTTTACTTTACCATCGCCAAGCCAGACACAGGCTTCGCAACATGATGCGGTTCAAAGTCAACCGAGTCAGCCAATGCAGGTTGGTTTTTTTAACTATATCATGCACGTGTTCTTAGTTTATCTTTGGATAGTTTATTTATTAAACTATTATCTAAACAATCTTACATAAATATGTTTTCTGTAGAGAACCATGCGGTGAAGACATAACCTCTCATTCTTGATTTACGGGTAAAACATTGTATATGCCATGAACAAACGTGGCGATATGATACTTATATCATTCTACTTTCCAAACAATCATTCGATTATCGTTTCATTATCTTTCTGTCCTTAAGAAAATTATTTTATTCGTTCTAATATCCTTTTTTTTCTATTTTTATTGTCCTATTTTCCCCGGCGATATGACCTTGAACATTATTATAAACTTTTCATTTACATTTTTCGTTATTACAATTTGATCATTGATTTAATAGTTACGAAAGAAATGTTTCTTTTTTTCTTTAATGCAATTGCAATCCTATGAAATTGAACCTTATGGAGAATTTGCTTAGAAGAATATTGCTTTGCGTAGATATATGAAACTTTTCTATACATATATGTTATAGCATTATTCAATTTCTTCAAATTTTATATTATTTCCTTTCTTCTTGTAATATGTTTATATTTTTATGATGTGTATTAAAGTTGTATTCAGTATTTGTTTGATCAACAAGGTTACATTTAAAAAGTAGAAGTATTCGTTATATTAAAACAGAAAGTTAGTGCGCTATATGAAATATATTATATTATAATGCCATAATGCAAAATTTACAGAGATGTTTGTTTTGATATAGGTTAATGGAACAGGCGGTAGTTCATCATTGGACTTAAAAATTACTGGAGCTGCTCAAAGTCTTGCTGACTTACAATTTGAAGAAGAAGAAGAAGAGGCATATTATAATCGCGATTTACCAGAACATGCATGCAAATACTGTGGTATTCACGAAGCCTCATGCGTTGTAATGTGCAATGTATGTCGTAAATGGTTCTGCAATGGAAGAGGTAATACATCTGGTTCTCATATTATCAATCATCTTGTTCGAGCAAAACATAAAGAAGTTACATTGCACAGGTATTTACAACTCTATATTGTTCTTACTCAAAATGCCTTTATTTCATTTATTTGATTATTAATTTATACATTTAATTACTATCTTAGAGATGGACCATTGGGAGAAACTGTGTTAGAATGTTATTCTTGTGCAGTTAGAAATGTGTTTGTTCTTGGTTTTATACCAGCTAAAGCAGATTCAGTTGTCGTACTACTATGTCGACAACCTTGTGCAGCTCAGAGCTCTCTAAAAGATATGAATTGGTATGTAAAATGATTTCAAATATGAAGCAACATGTACTGAATAAATATTGATTAATGCATCTTAATATATTACAATCAGGGATCAAGAACAGTGGAAACCTTTGATTGAAGATCGTAGTTTCTTAGCATGGCTTGTAAAAATACCGTCTGAACAAGAACAACTAAGAGCCAGACAAATCTCTGCTCAGCAGATTAATAAATTGGAAGAATTGTGGCGAGACAATGTTGACGCGACTTTTCAAGACCTTGAGAAGCCTGGTGTAGATGAAGAACCGCAGCAAGTCTTGCTACGTTACGAAGATGGATATCAATATCAGAATATTTTTGGTCCGCTCGTTAAGCTGGAAGCTGATTACGACAAACGTTTAAAGGAATCCCAAACTCAAGAAAATATTGAAGTACGATGGGATGTTGGTTTGAACAAAAAGACAATAGCATACTTCATGTTAGCTAAGACTGATGGTGATATGAAATTAATGCATGGAGATGAATTAAGACTTCGTTATTTGGGAGAACTTCATAAACCATGGTCTGGTATTGGACATGTTATCAAAATTCCTGACAACTATGGAGAGGAAGTTGGTATAGAGTTGAAAAATAACGCAGGTGCTCCTACAGAGTGCATGAGTAATTTTGTTGTTGATTTCATTTGGAAAAGTACAAGCTTTGATCGGTGAGAATATCTTTTAATTTTATCCTTCATATAATTTCACATAGAACTGATAATTATAATAGTATACATTTTTTTCTTTTTCACAGGATGCAACTAGCATTACGAAAATTTGCTGTTGATGACACATCTGTATCAGCTTATATATATCATAGATTGTTGGGTCATGAAGTAGAAGAAGTTCTATTTCGTTGTCATCTCCCAAAACATTTTAGTGCTCCTAACTTACCAGATTTAAATCGATCTCAAGTATATGCTGTAAAGCATGCTGTACAAAGACCCTTGTCTTTGATCCAAGGTCCACCGGGTACAGGAAAAACTGTAACTAGCGCTACGATAGTTTATCAACTAGTAAAACAAAATGGAGGTCCAGTACTTGTCTGTGCACCATCTAACACTGCAGTTGATCAACTTACCGAGAAGGTACATAAATCTAATTTAAAAGTTGTACGTCTTTGTGCAAAATCACGAGAAGCTATTGATTCCCCTGTGAGTTTCCTCGCATTGCACAATCAAATCAAAAATATGGAAACAAATACAGAATTACAAAAGTTACAACAATTAAAAGATGAAACTGGTGAATTGTCAAGCGTCGATGAAAAACGTTATAGACTACTAAAGAAAGCTGCAGAAAAGGAATTGTTAGAGGCAGCTGATGTAATATGTTGCACTTGCGTTGGTGCAGGTGATCCAAGATTGCACAGATTGAAATTCCACTCTATACTTATAGACGAAAGCATGCAAGCAACGGAACCAGAATGTATGGTACCTGTTGTTCTTGGAGCTAAGCAATTAATTCTTGTTGGAGATCATTGTCAATTAGGACCTGTTGTTATGTGCAAGAAAGCTGCAAGAGCAGGATTGTCTCAATCGCTATTTGAAAGACTGGTTGTCCTTGGCATTAGGCCTTTCCGACTTGAAGTGCAATATCGTATGCATCCAGATCTTTCACGATTTCCGTCTAATTTCTTTTATGAAGGCTCTCTTCAAAATGGAGTATGTGCGGATGAAAGAAAATTATTGAAAATTGATTTTCCTTGGCCTGCTCCTGACAAGCCAATGTTCTTCTATGTAACACAAGGCCAAGAAGAAATAGCCGGCAGTGGTACATCTTACTTGAACCGTACTGAAGCATCTAATGTAGAAAAGATAACTACAAGATTCTTACGTTGTGGTGTAAAGCCAGAACAAATAGGTGTAATAACACCTTATGAAGGACAAAGAGCATACTTAGTGCAATACATGCAATATCAAGGTTCGCTTCACTCCAAATTATATCAAGAAATAGAAGTTGCAAGTGTCGATGCTTTTCAAGGACGTGAAAAAGATATTATAATTATGTCTTGCGTAAGATCTAATGAGCATCAAGGTATTGGATTTTTAAATGATCCTAGAAGATTAAACGTTGCATTGACTCGTGCAAAATACGGTATCATCATCGTAGGAAATCCAAAAGTACTTTCAAAACAACCACTGTGGAATCATTTGCTGAGTTTTTACAAGGAGCAGAAGGTTCTTGTAGAAGGGCCATTGAATAATTTGAAAGAATCAATGATACAATTTGCTAAACCAAAAAAGCTTGTTAATGCTGCTAATCCAGGATCACACTTTATGACTACGTCAATGTACGATGCTAGAGAAGTTTTAATTCCTGGTTCAGTATACGATCGTTCCGGTAGTCAAGTTAACGGAAATCAAAGTCACAATCCGTATTATCAGAGAAATGTGCCATTGGATATATTCAGTAGAACACACGACACGATAAGTTATATAAGCCCAGAAAGAGCGCAAAGTGCTTTGAATAATGTACCCGTACCAGTTGGTATGTTTATGAATATGGCACACGTACCTCCACGTTTCTACAATCAACACCAACAAGCTTTACAAGCAAGACAAAATCAACGTAATAAACGTGGTACAGCTACATCTAAGAACAAATCGAACACACGTATGGGTAAGCTAAGTCAAACTGAACAAAACACACAACCATATAGCCAACCAGGATTACCATTGACGCAAGGTACAACTCAGGGTATGTCTCAACCAGGATTCAGTCTATCTCAGCCTGGTTTAAGTCAAGCCGAACTTTCTCAAGATTCATTCGCAGTAGGAGAATTTCAATCACAAATGGACGGTCTATTGTCCCAAGATTCTACTTATCAAGGCGATAGAAGTGGTTTTTATCAATCTGGTCAATCACAAGCCGGGGGACAATTCTCCCAGCCATACTGAGCCAAAACCTGGCTGAGCAACGCAATTGCCATGCAGCGTCGCGGGAGCGACTGAAGGCTCGTTTGACCAATTCTTCTTCGACCAACAACCACAAATCACTAACTGCGCAAAACGGTAAAACGGCTCGGCGAACGAGTATGGTATATGCATGGAGTCGTCAGCGTAAAAGTGGGTTTAATGGAGAAAATCTGTCGCTGTCATCGTCGTCGTCGTCGTCGTCGTCTTCGTCTCTTTGTCTTCACCGTCGTCGTCGTCGTTAACGATTACTGCTTGTTGAAAGATGGAAATGAATAATAATCGATGGTTATAATATAGTGCGACAAGAAAGAATAGGTAACATCTATGAAACTGGGAGACGACAAAGGAATATTACCAATATCACCGTGACACGCGTTTACCGTGAACGGACCGTTTTATCGCGGGGATCGAGTGACGCGCTAGAATTAAAAAGTCAAAAAAATAAATAAATAAATAAAATAAATAACAAAAAAAAGGATAAATAAATAACACAAAAAAAGATAAGTAACCAAACAAAATACGGGAGAATAAAAACATGGGACGAGTAAAAGCTTCATGATATGATTAAATTCGAAGAATGTGTGCCAATGTAAGTAAAAATAACATCGATAAATAATGATGAATATTCATGGAAATAACGGAACTAACATTGTCCGAGTATATCGAATCATCAAATATGGATAAAAAAGCACGAAAGAAAATAAAAAGAAATTTTTTTTAAAATATCATCATGAAAAATCCACAGCAACCGGCGGAGCTAACAACTATCCTGCAAGTACTACAAGCTTTTAATATATTCAGTTCTTTCAATTTTCATATTGATATATGAGTGCACGTATAATACACAAGAGAACACGCATATATAAATATTCCTGCATAGAGTAGACATACGGGACAATAGCTAAGAGATCAGGATAAAAAAGACAAAAAAAGAAATAAATATCAAGAACCCTCGAGTATAACAAGATGCTTGTAAAATTATTTCCAACGGAAAGAAGATACGAAGCTCAATTTATCTGGCTTTACTGGTGAGCTGTGAACGAGATTAGGGATTTGTTATTATCAAATGGAAAACGTATGGCACGTAACAACTATCACCATCGTCAAATTCTCTGAATATCTGTATCAGCCAAAATTATTGATTTAATCATCATTGAAGAGCATGAGGCCAACACTTCTACATCATCACGAATGAATTTCATCCATTTTCACAAACTCAACGTGACATAAAAAATATTATGCTAACTGCAAGAAATTCTAATTGCAATCGTATCTATGTCTTTAATTTTCTGTTATTTCAATAACATTTATTTACTGCAGGGGTCACAGATTATTTATATATATATATATATATGTGTATTGTTATATATATATTATAACATATATATATATATAGACAGATATCGTGTATGTATGTATATGTAGTATGTATATATATATAATGCATACGATATCTTTTTTCTTTAAATTTTAATTTTTTTTGTCTTTATAATAATAAAACATACAAGATGTTATGGCGTAGTATTCATTTCATAAATGCATCTTAGCATGTATTATATTATATATTATTTGTAATTTCTATTAGCGCTTTACTTAATGAGTAATTAAACAAGCAAAAGCAACTTAATAAATAATCATATAAAGAGGGTTATAGAAAATTTTTAATATTACTTTTCTTAATCGTAATATACGAACATACACGTTCATCATTTAGAATTCTAGATTACTTTATTTGTTATATTTTAATCGATATTCAATATATTCCATTGTAATTGGTCATCTATTTTTTGTCTCTTTCTCTTTCTCTCTCTTTCTCTCTCTCTCTCTGTCTCTCTTTTTCTTCTGAGCCCCTGCTTTTCTCTTTCTCTATTATCTATCTATGCTCTAACTTCTGACGGTAATTAATTTGTTATATCGCAATAAGAAATAATCTGTATTATGCATTACAAAATTAATATTTTTATTTTTCTCTCCGACCAACAGCGCACTGCTAATCGCAAATTATAATATGAAAATTCATTATAAACTTTTATGGTAAAAATAAATTTGATTTGAAAATATACTTTGTCATTTTCTTTCTTTAAATTATTATTATTATTATTATTATTATTAATAACTTATCCATTTCTCAAATTAGAGATTTTTTCTTCTTTTCTAAAATTATAAAACTTTGGAATTTTAATGCAAAGCTAGAAGAAATCTAATTAAATAACTTATACAAATAATATACGTAGATTGCTTTTATTTAACAAGAAAATGAAGATTACAGAAATTTAATTTTTTATTTGTATTTTAGAAATTTGCTACTACTTACTGATGACATACTACATGAAATTTGAAAAAAATACTTTTTTTTTGCATATGTTTGATGAATGAGAACTATTTATAATTTAAAATAATAATTATATTCCAAATGTTTTTTGTTTACATATT
>NW_014569814.1:135662-169717 GCF_001313835.1 Polistes canadensis
TATATTAATTTCTTTTTTTTAGAAAATACTTTGGCACTTGGGTCAGAATTGTATACGCTATTCAGCAAAAAAGAAAAAAGAAAAAAGATTATCAGAATACTGCAAAATTATAGAATTTACTAAATTTCAAATACTTTCTGAATAATTAAAATAAAATAATAGTCAATAATATTAGTATTACATGCATGTGAATATAAGTATAACAGCAGTTAAGTAGAGCAATTACATTTGACCAGAATTTATGTTTAAATAGTTTAAATAGACTTGATATAATAATAAAGATATTCATTGTTATAATTGTTATGAAAGATTTTGTACAATTTAAATTTAATTTTTTAATAATTTGTTTAATATATTATCATTGATTTAATTTAAATAAAGACGAACTAATCGGGTGTAAGACTAGAATATTTCGTTGCAACTCCTCGTCTTAGAAGATGCAATAATTTAAGCTACGATATGCTTATATCAACATACGAATAGACTTTATACAATGGATATAATTAACATAGGTGCCTTGAAATTTATCCATCTTATCCGTATATAGGAATTTGTGTGTGTGTATGTGTGTCATTGTATGTGTGTGTGTGTGTGTGTGTGTGTGTGTATATATATATATATGAATAATTATTGAAAATATTTGATATAATATTTGTACCACCGCACATATCTGATTAGATCTTGTTATTCGACATTTTGAAATTATTATAGAATGTATATTGAGTTTTAGACACCAATTAAAAATTCAATTAGATAAGAAAAAAGAAAAATAAAACCTAATCAGATATAATAGAAGCAAATTAACGAGAGAAAGTTAATTAAATCTTATGCAATTGTTGAAGTCATTAATGCATACACCATAATAAAGAAGAGTATGATTGTTTTCTTTCATAATACCACCACACATTAACCCAAATAGGTACTTGTAATTCCATTATATAGATATAAAAAATATGTTATATCTCATCACTATTATGTTGTACTCATTAAACTTAACTTTAACAAAATGCGATGAACTTAAACATAATAAACGCAATTTAATTTCCTACATGTTTTATTTTTTTTATAATTTCCAAAATATTTTTTTCTCTTTAAAAATATTTTTTTTCTTTTGTTTTTTATCCCCTTTTGTTGATTTTTTTGGTTTTATTTTGTTATAATATAGTTTCAAAATAATTAATACTTTATAACTATTGTTACTTCCTACACTAGTGCACTTTGTATCGTAGGCAGTAACGTTTTATATTAATGAGTAAGTACAATTTTTTGTTTTGTTCTTTTTTGGTTTTTTTTTTAAAGTCTTTCTTTCTTCATTTTTTTTCCTTTTTTTCTTTCCTTTCAATATTATTCTGCTTAATAACACAATTTCGTTACAGTGTCACTTTACTTTTATATATGTAGAACTTTCTCTGCAGAATGCATAAACATTAACTATCATTATCATTTGAAATATATTACTTTAGTTCTTAATTTTTCTAAATTACTAATTTCGAGAATATTTCATTCTAAATGTAGATTAATGCCAACGACATTAGAACACACGCGCAGAGTAAGTCTTGTCCATACTTGCGTAAATTTGTCTACTACAAATTTTAATGAAACTGCCGAATAGATTTGGCACCACACAAGATCTTATTTATAAAAAAAAAAAAGTGATAAACACAAGGCACCACAGAGCTTCATATAATGACGCTAAAGATTTATACGTAAAGTAACATGTCTCTTCGTTATACGCTATATAATTTTTCTAAACATATTCAAAATGATCTTATTTATTCATTTCACATTTCGCATACCTAATACTTTTTTGTTTTGTTTTTTTTAGGAAGCGTTTCACAGTCTATATATTATATCCCTTTTTCTTATAATAATGAAAAAAGCATTTCAAGAGTGTACACACAAATATCTTACCAAAATAATTATGATAGATTATATTAGCGAGTGAAATGATATTGAAGATGTATAACGAATATAATTTAAGATTTGCATAGAAAATAATTTCAGACAACAGATGGAGAAAAAAAGGGACATTATTTGAAAAGTTTTACGCCTAACACATATCAATAAAATAAGATGAATTCATGCTAAATTATTATCACAATTATGATCACATTTAAACTGAGACGAGCTCAGAATTATTTCATCACAGTGTATATCATTGTTTACACCGTTAGGTGATAAATATTCAAAATACCTCTAGCTTAAAAGAGGACCATTGCTAATGCAAAATATGTGGAAGCACCTGATTATCCTATATAGCGCCTATAGCACTAACATTTAGGATATCATTATGTCATACATAAGATGACATAGGGTTTACTTTAACAAAGATGCTAGCTAAATTATAACCTTCTTTTAGTTTCTGATAGGTACAGTCAAATATCAGCTTGATTCTTGCAAATACATCCGGATCATATACTGACCGAGCAGTATTTGTCAAATCAAATGGTTCTATAAAATATAATATAACATTTATGAATGTGTATCAATATCAAGAATTTTTAGTTTAAACACTTACATACCTTCGATACATAGACATTTCCATTGATGTGGATCATTTTTCAATGATCGTGCTCTCCTACAATTCTCGATTAATACTTTACGTGCTAAACGCACAGAAATAGCATATTGACTGAAACTGATCAATTTGAATTATCAAATGTGTAATATTTAAAAATGTTAGTGAAATTATATAGTGAGAAATAACTCACTCGAATGTGACGTAATATCTAAAAAATTCTACAAGAAGTTCCCCAAGTGATTGACGATTATTTGGGCAAAACCATGAATGCGGAATGTTTAATTTCTCATTAATGTCTATGGAATGAATATCTGTGTGTGGTCCAAATTTTCCTACGTATAAAGAATGTAAACAAGGAAGAACTGGAGGATTGACGCCACCTATGATATATAAAAAAATTTACCTTTATATACGATGATATATTAAAATAATTTTTGTTAAAACATAGTTATATACTCTTATAAAAAAAAACATACATTGTAGAAAATGTATGACCATTAAAACTAAGGAATAACTAGAAATTGTCATATTTTTAGCGTCGTTTATATCTTGAGATTGAGCCCATAATTTGACAATTAGAACTAAAGGTCTTACTCTCCAGTCAACTGAAAAATAAATATAAATGCATATATATGTGTATATATGTATATACGTACACATATTGAATTTTTAAATAAACATTCTTCTCATTTACTTGCACGCTTACTTTGGGAATAACAATAAAGAAGATGAGTATTACGAATTCCTACAGCATTATTGCAATTAAGATCAACATCCAAATTTTGCATAGCATCGTGAAACTTTAAGATTGGAACTTTTGCTTGTATAAGTTCAAGTTGTGTTATAATATCTAATATACAATAAAAGAGATAGAAATTATTTTTAATTAGATCCATTCTATTGATGTGTAAATATTATCAGAAATGTTAATAAATTATAGGAAATGTTACCAGATCGTTTGAGACATCTTAATATTTGATCTAAGTGCCCAATAGCTTCATTTCTTTGATCCATTTCTGTATGTCTCACTAGTAAGCACATATCTACATCACTATTGTCAGATCCAAATCCATTCATTGTAGAGCCGACCAAAAATAATCCATATTTTGGAAATGTTCCCTAATAATAATATTTATTACAATGAAGATTATTTATTTTCTTACTTCGCTATTTATATTAATACTTAAACATATTTTTGTTAGAAAAATTTCCATTTATATATTCATTTCTGAATATTTACCTTTATTAAAACATAGAGATATTTCCAAAGATTCATTTTATTTCTATAAACGACTTCAGTCTGTTGATTTGTTATAAACTTCTTCCAAATGTCCTGTGAAAGCTTATCCCACGTGCTTCCAGTTATTAAATCAGCTGGAGTATAATTGACTTCGACGAGATGAGATCTAGCAAGAAATCGATCTGGAGCAGTATAGTACCTAGGAAACATACTGTAACCTGGTAATATCACTCCTGTGAACTTTTTACTCCGTTGAGATCTCGGAGGGGGCGGACTACCTTTACCTACAATCAATGCATCGATTTCTATTTGATTAAAATAAAATAAAAATATCTGATTTCTTACGATAATATAAATAAAATAATATTTTAATCACCTGTTTGATACCTCCTTTTATTCTGATAATTTTGTAATGTTCTAGGAGTTGAAAAAGCAGGATAATAATTAATAGGTCGTTGATTTTGATAAAATTGATGTGCTGAAGCACTTGGAATAAAACCCTCTTCTGTAATTTTATTATTAACAATACTATAGTCTGATTGCACTCTATGCAACTTTCTACAACAAAATAGTAAATTATTTTATTCTATAGATTTTAGTCATTGTTTTATTATTTATTTCAAATAAAATTGATTAAAGATGTTTGTATGCTGCACTTACTTGATTCCTTGCTCAATTGAAGATGTTATAGAATCCCGTTCATCTGAACTTTCATTCTGGCTACTATCAGCTTGATATTTACTGGGGGTTGGAGAACGGGAACTAAAGCCACTGTCGCTATTATATTTATCATTATGCATAAAGTTTTCTCTATATAAACTTTTTTTACTTGTTTTATTACTCCAATGTTGTTTCTTTATTGAATTATTATTCGATGGTCTAAAATTTAGATGCGTGGGTGGTTGTAAAGGGGAATTGTTATTCGGCGGTATAATTCGCCTTGGCCAATTTCCTGAGCCCGAACCAGTACCTACATTACTGACATAATCTATGTGCCGCAATGAAGGAATATCAACACCCATTAATTGCAATAACTCCAATGAATAACTTCCAGTCTGGAAAGTATTTGTTAGTTTCTTAAAAATATTCATTCAAAATTAATAAAAGAAATAGTAATGTTAATGTGGCTACCAATGCGAAGCAGTTGTAAAAAATGTTATTATATAAAATAATAATGACAAATCATTACAAACTAAAAATAATAAACCATATCGTAAAAAGCCTCTAACAAAGCTATGTAATATTAAAGAAATACCTGCATCATATGATGTCTATTATGGCCAGACACATCAGGTATATATTGCGTATATTCTGCCGTTGATAATACATTTGTACCATTAATATGTACCATTTGTGTTGGTGTTGATAGATATTGTCCGTTTGCATGTTGGCCACCCATAATCTGCACCATCATTTGTGGTGGATACATAGTGTGATACATAATTAATATAGTATTAAAAAGCACTAAGAAGAAGCTTGCTCTTGATAATTCTAACGGAACACTAAATTGTGTTACAAATGAACGTTGTACCTATTTTAACATTCCAATTCAAAATAACTTTATATATCATTCAACTTTATTTACAACGATAATCTAATATTTTCAAGGCACAAGATATAAAAGCAAATAATTTTACTTCTGTTTTATTATTATTATTATTATTATTATTTTCACATAAGCGCATTATCCTTAATTTACCGTTATATTTATTTATATTAATTACGTTATTAGAGTTTAATTTTTCTATTCACATTAATATATCAAAATACACTAACACAGTATATATTCTGTATTTAATAATAACATATTAAAACAAACAATGATATCGCAATGAAATAAATATTCAAAGATCAAAATAACTAATCCATTTAACTCAATAATATTTTGTCATGGTATTATCAAAACAAGCAATGTACAAGAAAAAGCAAAATATAAATAATTAGCAGATCTATTCAAAATATTTGATTTCTTTAAATTATATATTGAATCAACAGCATAATCAATATTTATGCATCGTATTTATATTAAAAAGTTAAAACGTATGATTATAAACCATGAAATTTCTGCTTTTAACCCATATATCTTGTTCTTTGTTATCTTTATATATATAAATATATTTTGATGTCCTTTGTGAGTTTATGATTAGTTTATGGAATATGTGTTGTCAAAGAAAATTTTCTATAGGCCTTCTGTTTAATAAAATTTGACTACAATTTAGTTTGCTATCTTTAAATTACAAATTATACTTGATCTTTTGGAGTAGTGGCTCCTAACTAAACTATAATTTACAAAAGCCTTTATATTCCCTGAAAATATAAAAAAATGTCTGTTTTAGAATACACACCCTCTAATTATGTTACCTTTTAAATTCCAGAATAAATAAATAAATAATTAAGATGTAAATTTTAATTGAAGATATTAACGTGTACCATGCAAATCTTTTTTCTATATATTAAAACGTATCAAAAAGTATTAACAATCACAATAATAATAAAAAATATGAGAAACTAATTATTACTTTTCTTAGATGATATGTACAATAAAAATATATATTTAAAATAAAGAAAAGAAAATGTAGTTATCTTTCATGACATAAATTTAAAAGACATTCGTTAGCCTACGATTAACTAAATTTGGAAAAATCTATGATTTTAAAATTAATTAGTTTTATCGAACATTTTAGGTTATGTCGATTTAGAAAAAGTGAGAATTATCGTTGGCTTTCAGCTGATCGGACGCCTATCAAACGTGAAACTTGTTTTCGATCTGAGATAAATATCTAAAGGTTTTTGGAAAAAAATAAAAACAAGAAAAAAAAAAATTAGATCTAAAAATGATCGTTTTCAAACTTACTAATGTAGCATACAAATGCTTACAACAAACGTTCGAGCGATAGCAAATCAATCTCTACTTAAAAAAAACAAGCAAAATCAAAGCTGTCAAAAGCATCCATAAAATTGCTGCTAAGTCTTCTAATAAAATGATTGCACAAATAAATACCTGCTTTCATTCGCCATGTTATGATAATATGTCCTTAATGTAACAATGCATCCTTCGACAAGTTTTTCTTTTTCTTTTCGGTTAATTCAAACTGATATAGTAAACAACACGATTTTAATATTTCAATATGTTCAATTTTGGAGACGTTTATCTTATTTAATCTTTATTCTTATTTTATGGTTACTGAGGTAGGTAGGGAGAACTTGTGGGGGAGTTATGAATAATACTTTTTAAGCGCAACAAGTACAACGTTCACGAGCAAACTACACGGATCTTAAGCTTTCTATTATACCGATTATACGTTTAAATTTTCGAATTCTTTTGACGTAATATGGATGTTTCTCGACTGACTTTGCATGTTTCTAATAATTATTGTTAGATAGCATTACTGGTCAAGTTTTCAAATACCGACCGAGATGTTTCATTTATAAAATCTTCTTTATCTACATTTATAATTATTTTACAAACTTCTAACATTTAAATAATTATGCTTATACATATATTTACCTTTCAAAAATACTATAATAAGTGATTCTATTCGTACACATGTATATATGTATGAAACAATAAATAAGATCATGATGATGTTAACTAATAATTTCTACAATTTGTATTATTAATAATGATAAATTAACAATATACAAAAAATAATAAAAATCAACTAATGCTTGTCGTTGAAAATTAACTAAAAATTATTAATTACATTGTTCACCAAATTAAAGTAATAATGACTCTCTAAAGTTATGATTTTATAATTGTTATTATGTATAAGCTACATATTTTATTTTTCCTTTCAACGAAATATTAAGATAAAAAAGAAAGTGCTTGTAGCCTTCCTTTATTGCAAACTAATATATAGTACAATAACTTACTTGTTATATGTATATACCTATGTATGTATATAACTAATCGTAAATTTCTATGATAAAAAAGATGATACATGCAAAATGAAAAAATTGCATATCAGAAATATCTTATTGACTGTACTATAAAATGGCAGCCACACGTGATTCTTTTATTTTTAAAACATTATTATTATTATTACCATGAGTTGTGGTTTAAATTCATGTGGATTAAATATTATTTTCTTTTTTTTAACTTTTTTGTTTTTAATTTTGCAATTTTATCACAATAGTGTTTTTTTAATTATAAAAAGATTAATTTTGGAAAAATTTCTGGACATGTACGTTTATTTCTTTGATAATGTCATAGAAATTTATATAAAAACAGAATATTCTTGCTTAAGAGCAAACTGCTTTACTATCATTCAATCAAGCCTCATGACAAAATCTCATACGCTTTTTGTCCCATAAATATTGTCTACATTCTGTAGTACGCTCTATTCAAAAACTGATTCAATATTCTCATTAATACTTGTATTTTACTCGATCCATGGAATGCCAAAGTCTGAATGCATTTTAATTTAGGCAGATGATGAATATTGTTTTCTAAGTCTTTGAAATTCAATTTCTTTTTGCAGATACTCTTGAACAAACGGATGTTCCAAATGAGAATCCTTTAGTTGACTTAAATAACGATTTGCAACTTCTGGTGGTTTTCCCATGTGTTGTGAAAGGACAATCATATTGATCAAGGTGTCAGGATTATTACTATCTTTATCAAGCGATTCTTGTAAAGCAGTTTCAGCTTCTTCGTACTTTGCTTGACCGATAAAACAAGTAGCTTGGCCATTTAACAACATACTTGTACTGGAATGCTTATCGATCATTTCCTGAAACAATTAGTGAATGATAATTTATCTCGATAATCGAATCGATCAATTTTTAGTTTGTTTAATAATGACACGAAGATAAATGTTATATCATTTCTTTTTTAATACCTGAAATATATAATAAGCATCCTGTAACTTATCTCCTCCACTACTTATGTTTAACCACGCTTGAGCTAACTGCGTTAACGTAGCATCATCATCTTTCTCTTGCATTGTTTTAAGTTCTTTCCTTGCTAGATCCAACCGATCCATTTTCAAATAAATTTGTAATGTTAATGCTAAACATTCCAAATGATCAACGTTACGAAGTACTCGTAGTGCTGATTCTAAATTCTTTTCGTGATAATATATAGTAGCAGCAACGATCATAAAATTATGATTATCTAAATTAGTGTGATTTGCAGCTTGATCTAATTCTGCAATGATTGTTTCTCTACGTGATGGATTAGCAAAATAATCTGCTAAAGTTTTCAATGGTTGTAATTCTGGTGGTGATGAATTATTAATTTCATCTAAAACAACACGGAACTTCCTTTGTGCTATGTAAGCACGATATAAAAATACATCGCGTTCCATTGCCACTTCCGGAGAAGAGGGCTGTAATTAAAAGAAAAATACAATTCTATTATGCATAATGTAAGCTAACTTTTTATGTTAATACATATACTATGCATAAAATATGTTATAGTAAAGATCTTATAGATAATTTAATAATTACATTTTATATGAAATTTAAATATATAACGATGCATCTTATAATTTGTTATTATTACAAAAAATATGTGTTCACAGATATACACTTAGGATTTAATATTAGAAGCAGTATGGATAGAAACATTGCAATTTTTTCAACATTTAGCATTACAGGGAGAATTAATATATTGATTAATAAATTGATACGAAAAAGATAATTATTGTTATGAAAAATTGTTGAGCATTATACATGTATATACATATATATGCAATAAAATATATTGTTTTTCATGTAAAAAAAAATAGTATTATTTTAGACTTAATAATAAATTGCACTAATGCAGTAGTATGGGTTGCGAAAGCGAAATAATAATCTGTAAATTGGCAACATACAAAAAAAATACCAGTATAAATTAGATAATCTACGTACTTTGATTTTTTGTGCTTCGTTGATACATTGTTGATAATTACCGATATAAAAATGATTTTTTACGTCGAATAACTCATCGACATCGTTTTGCTGCTGACGTGCCATCTTGTCATTTCGATACTAGATATTACTAGAATTTCTACTTCGCTCCACTATTGCATATTTTGATAACTGCAGGGTCCCTAGATACAAACACGATAAAAATAAAATAAATTTATATTGTTATTATTAATTTTTCTAATGTTGCTCTTATAACACTTTTTTACAATATTTATAATAATGTAGTAAAAACAATATATATATAAAATATAATATAAAATTATGTATTTTTTTTATTTTTATATGTATTTTCTTCTTAGATTTTAATGAAATCATCTCGTTATAAGTTAGGGAAAATCTATTAGTGTTTTTATTATCTGTATTATTTATTTAAATTTCTCAAAGATTATATTTTATATTATTCATAATAATTGAGAGTAAAAATTCAAGGTACGTCAACCGGATATACATAAAATTATTAACGATTAGTAATTAATAACATCTTTTTATGATACAAATAAAAATAAACTTAATACAAATTGATTAAGAGAATTAATGTTTCTTTAATTGTAGTCACACGAATGATTGTAATTGCACAATAATATTATATATCATAACTTTATATACAACATTTTACCTTTAAACTTATGAACATTCCTGTAGGTTATGTTTGATGATACAACAATAGCACAATATGGTTGGTACAATTTCACACGACAAATATTTGTTGAATGTAGATTATTGTTAAGGTCATATAATTATCGGTTTACTCAATTAATACGATATATTAATGTTTGTATTTAATAATAAATCGAAACGAGTTGACCTTTATTAAAAATATTATATTGGAATTCATTTGTAAGAATAGGTAATAAAATGAACATTATCCTTATATGACTTTACTTTTTTTGACTTATCTTGATAGTAGATTGAATATTAATTTCTAAAATTAAGTCAATTGAGTTTTTTTAAATTATTTATATGTAACAATCTAGATTGTAGATTCTTAAATGAAAATATTTTTATACGAAGCATCGGAGAAAAGGTGATCATTATTTTTATAAACATATCTTTTTCCAGGCATAAAATATAAATAGTTCTATAATCTGGATTACTTTCATTTAAAAAAGTGTTAGCAAGTTCAATAGCAATATTATCAACGATGGATGTCAGTATATTATTCAGAGCTTGCGTTAAAACTGTTAGTTTGCAGGAAAAAAATTTAGGATCATCTAGTTTAACAAAGTCATTGAAAAAGACTAAAAATAAAAGTGCTTTTTATATTAAAACCCAAGCAGTCGTTGGTCAAATAACTAAACTCAAAGAATTTATACTAGAAAATCATAAAGCTTATTTGAATTTTACCAATTATCTTACAAACATACCACGTATGACTGATGCGGATCGTGATCAAATAGATGCAGGAGCACAAACGATTATGAGTACTTGTTCGCAGCTTATTAAAGAATTGAAAAGAGAAATCGCATTTTCAGAAGTTTCTAGACAAAATATAGAACATCGTGAAATTGTTTTACTAATGATCGAAGATTATTTGAAAAATGTTTGTAAAATTTATTCGGAACAGAAAGCAATGCGAGTAAAACGAGCCGTAGAAATGAGAACTATTTCTAAACTTGAATTGGATGGAAAACTGAACAAAGTTATAGCAATGGATAATAAAATGTCGGCTTCAAATATAACAATGAAAACAAATAATAATACAGAAAACCAGAATAATTCGAACAAATCAAATCCCATGAAAGTTCAAGAAATTAATGAAGATGTTAATACTCTTTTATATGAAGAATTGTCACCCGAAGACATCCAAATGTTTGAGTCAGAAAATGAACAATTATATAATGAACTTAGTACAATAACGGAGGAGGTCAGACAAATTGAAAGCAAGGTAGTTCATATAGCTGAATTACAGGAAATATTTACAGAAAAAGTATTAGATCAAGATAAGGATCTTGATCGTTTAATGACAACAGTCGTTGGATCTACTGAAAATGTTAAAGAAGCTAACGAACAGATTCGACAAGCTATTCAAAGGAACGCTGGACTTAGAGTGTGGATTCTATTTTTCCTATTAGTTATGTCATTTTCTTTACTTTTCCTTGATTGGTATAATTTATAAATTAAATTATTTAAAATATTATACAATATATATATAGATTATATAAGATAGAGCAAAGACAAATAAACATATTCTATGAGATAAATGTTAATGTAAATACATAATAAGACTTGTAATTAAACAATTATTTTTGTCAATGAGAGAGATGCTTATAACATTTCCAATTATACAATTGTAATGATAAATTAATTTAACTAATTATTGTAATTTAAATTATGTTTACAAATAAAAAATGAATTTTCAGTTGATGGGTAGAATTATTAATAAATTTTGTTGACAAAATAGGTAATTGTATTTCATCCCAAAGATATTTTACATAATGGCTATAATTTATTTAATAGAAATTGTAAATATTCGTATATTTATTTATATATACACACTCGTACATGTGCACCTATTCTCGATGTACCAATTAATTTTGAAATGCACGACGGACTTAACACTAAAAAAGAAAAATAAGAATATTTGAGTATTGGAGAGAATAAGATGTTACAGTAGTCTGTTTATGTATGATTCGCACGTATCTTTTATCATCACTTTAGGAGGAAGCATCAATACTCAATTTATATGCTAAGTTTAATTATATATATGTATATATATAATCGTAAGTAAATATTATAATTAAATAAAATAAAATTACATTCAAATGATATCTTATAAAATAAATGTATAAGCATTATTTCTTTGCGCGTTATATGTTTAAAAAATACATTTTTTCATAACCATTGATTAAAAATATAACAAATGTTCAAATTTGAATTTATACATTGTTCAATTACAATAAATCGTGTATTCAAATTTATTATATACAAATCACAATGAGATGAGTGTAGTAATATGCATTGTTAAAAATAATCACTTTTTTTGGAATAAATAGTTATATTTAGTTATTTGTTATAAACAGATGTTATTTCTTATAATGTCACATTAATTGGATATTATGGTTATTACATTAACACTTATCGCATTAATGATTTGTATCACTGTAAAATTAAATCAACTAATTGATCATGTTGTACATATTATTTTATGTTAACAGGATTTAATACGAGTGTTATTTTTATGTCACAGATATCTGTAAGACACTTTTGTAAGACTTCCTGTTTTGATAGAATACCATATTGGTATTAAGCACCATAAAGAACATTGATAGATAGACAAAACATTGTAAAATTATACGTATGTGTATATCTATATGAAAATTAATTATAAATGTTTCATTCATTTCCAAGATCTATTTGTTGCATTTCAATATCACACAATTTGTAATTAAGACATTATAAACATTCCTTATAATAAACTCGTTCACCATATAAAATTGATATATATTTATATTTTATTTTATACAAAATGTTACAAAACTCTAATATTACAGCTTTGTGAGAAACAATACCAACACTGTAAGTACCATAAATACAGAGAAGTATTTATCAAATTTCTTTTTTCTTTTGCTCTTTTTTTTGTTAATACTTATGTAGGCATTTATAATTAACAAAACAAAATTAAACATTGACGACAATTTATGAATTAATTCAAAGAAATAAAAGTAAAGTAATCTTCCACTTGTTAATATTTGTTTTGAAACATAAATCAAATATAAGCTCATGAGAATATACAATTTATATATGTAGGAAATGAGCAAAAAATAAAATAAAATATAATGAGTCTACTAGAAAAGGGTAAATTTAATTTTATCTACAATTCACATACTTTTTATATATCAGAAACAGATAAAACCATAATAATTGTTGAATATAATATATATAACATTTTGAATAATTTTATATACTATTATTGATAAATTAAATCTTGTTTATCAAAGATATGTTTCGGAATATCATATATTATTAGCATGATTGATAAGACAGTATTTCATAAAGAGTGATTTAATATAATTATAATTATTAAAAAATACAGTTTAAATATATATATGCATATATTTAAACGTATATTATAATGTACGTATATATAAATTAAACGAATCGTAAATATGAAGGAATACTTCAAAATTGAATGTTTTTAAAAAATTTGAAACTTATAAACAAAATGTATACTTTTATTCTTATTCTTCGTTCATAACTATATTTGTTGTACTTACAGATATGGTCAATAACACCTTGCTGGAGAAGAAGTATTTTAATTTTTACATGTAATTGTATTTGTAACGGGGATGCGAGTTATATGCACAGATTTTCCCTTCGATTAAACATTGAATAACCCATGTCGTAGATAGCAATGGTAATTGCCATTTGTCGGCTTTTGTAACAGCCCATGAAGGGCATCTGTGATTAGTAACAACTACTGTACCCTCTGCAAATCCCTCCATACTTTCTATAAGGATTAACGTTTTATAAATTATAGAGATATTATAATATTTTTTATTTCATTATATATGTACGTAAAATAATATAGAATATGAAGGTAATTTGAAAATTAATACGAAAGATATAATACCTGAACCATCCACCAGTAAAACAATGGCACCTGCATTTTCACATATTTGGCGCCAAAATGATGTATACTTTTTATCTGTTTCTATAATTGGAATTATTACTATTACTTGATTTAACGGCTTAGTATTAGGCCTCTGAAAATTCTCAATATAAGATTCTTTTTCTAGACTCCATCCAGCAGGTAAGATAAATGCTGATGGATTTACTAACGTGTCCTTGAAAAAAGAAAATAAAAAATTAATAATCAAGTATATATCAAGTTTAAAATAAATATAATTTTTATAAAGTATAAAGTTTATATGAACCTCTTGACAACATTGTATAATCCAATTATGATTATACGCAGAAATTCCGACCGAAAGACACAATAAATTTTTTGCTGTGGTATTTGGCACATTTGTAATCAGTTTAGTGTTTTTATATTCTTCCTTTGGTATCAAATCAAAGTCATCATATATCTTGCCCTTTGCAGTTTCTATTTGGGTTTTCAACCTGTCCCTTACAAATGGTCTACGGACCCATTCTTCTTCATTTTCTGTTCCAGTTTCAGAATCAGAATCTTTATTATCTACTCTAAACCTATCAAGTACTTCCAACGATGCACAGGTAAGAATAAATGACATGCCTTTAAATAAAGTCGAATTGTTGTTTGGAATAGGACCCAACGTTGCAACAATTTCTTCATTCTCAACCTTTTTCTTACTTCGCGATTTCCCTTTTATCCTGTGTTGAGGTCCTTTTACTATCTGCTCGTTCGGTGTACCAACAATTTCTGGTTGTATTCCACTTAATAGACTTTCATCTTTTACAGATAAATTTGAATCGCTAGATTTACTCTCATTTTCAGAAGAATCCATTTTTTTAGTTTTAGAAGGTATACCAGAAACAGAAGGTTCCGATATATTGATATTTTTCTCAATAGAACAACCAGCAAATATCTTAGATTTTGGGGTAGATAATGTAGGTGTAGCAATTCGTTTTGATCGCCGTTTTCCATCTACCATATTATCTAAACTTATTTGACCAGAAATCTTAGGCGTAGTTGGAAAGTTGTTTACTTTTGCATACATTTCCTTTAATACTAACGCTTGATCCGATGACAAAAAAATGTCTTTGATTTGGACTTTAACTTTTTCTCCTTCATCTGTTTCTACCAAATAATATATATCATTATTAAGGTTTTGAACTTCAACTATTATTCCACAGGAACCATAATCGTCTTCAGCTGTAGTCGCATAAATTGATAAACCATCTTTTAAAGTCTTTGGTATTGGTATAATAAATTCCTCTATGAGTAATTTATTTTTTCCATCGTAAAAATTTACTTTATATTTTAATTTAGATTTTTCTGTAACTATGCCTGGATAATAATTATTATCTGACCATTTGGCAAATACTTCTTTACCAACCAATTCATCATTTATATTAATATATGATACATCTTTTGTAAATGAAACAGTAGTGGTATTTGATGGCGTATCACTATCCGTTTTATCTATTTTATTTTTCTTTTTACTAATAGGAGTATCGTTACTTTCTTGGGTAGAAATGATATCTTTTTGTGGAATTTTACAATCTCCATTTGATTGTACACCTGCTCTATTACTTTTACATCGAGATCTTTTAGGTGCTCTATTTTTCCTCGAACTTTTTGGTGTAGTTGTTTGTATTACTATTTCTCCTTGATCTTCTGGCGTAGAACATCTAAGTTTTTGTAGACCATCATCTAATCTTTCATTATTTAGGTTATATAAAGGATCTACCATATTCAGTTCTGTATTTAAATAATTTAAAACAGCTGTTAGTAATAAACGATTGTTTTTCCATTCTTTAGTTAACTTTTCATATAATTCATCTGTACTTTGTTTTTGTGATGCCGATGATTCGTATACAGTTTTTTTTGCATGTTTAGCTGGACCTCGAGGTAGTGAAAAAAGTGGATCTTTACTTACAAGTTTAGCTATTAAAGAAGCAGCGCTAGATGCTGAGCTTGAAGAACTTACTGTCGAAAGAAGAGACAGTCTTGAAGGTATTAACTGATACAATTGCGGATTACTGTTAACAGATCCTGGAGATGTATCCTTGTTATCATTTCCAGAAATATCAGCTAATGAAGCAGAAGCATCTTCCGGTTTTAAGCGTAAGGATGAAAGTTCTCCTATGGGTTCACAATGGACACTCGTTAATTCCTTATTCAGTATTTCTTTTGTACTTTCATCAAAATGTAACGAACATTTAAGTCTTACATACACACCAACTTCTCTTTCTACTTGTAAAGCTTTTGTAAGTAAATTTGCATTATTTAACTCAGATTTACTATTACTATTATCATCTATAAGTGAAACATCATGTTCGATATCACTTATGCTTATTAAATCTGTATGATCATTCTTTTTAGATCCAGAAGTAGATATTTTTAATTCTTTGTTCAAAGAAAGTAAATTATTATCGCTTTTAAAAATAGTAGAATGCAATTCGTTATTAAATGTATCTGACTCTATACTTGCTGTACCATCTGTATCACTTTTCTTACATTCACTACTTCCATTAAAATGATGTTTATCAGATTTTAAATCTACCAATGATTCTTTATTGCTAATTATAGGTTTATAACTGAAATCGCTACTTGTTTTATTATCATAGCAACTTCTATAATTATTTGTAGTATCAAAAACTTCTTTTTCTCCTATTTTTCCTATATAATTTTCTTCCGATGAATCCAAAATAATTTTTTCTCCATCTTCATCAATTTCAACTAATGTTGGTCTTATCTTCTTATTTTGGAGAATCGTTGCCTTATCATAAACTACTTCGATACTTTTACGTGATTTATTTAGGAAAGTAGTCACAACAGGTTTTTCTGTGTTTACTGTTGCTTCATCTACTACTATTTCTTCATTAATATTGTTCTTACGCTCTAAATCAATATCATCATCAATATCTTTAGATGTTAAACTTTTATCATCTTTTTTATTTAAAGAAATAGATGATTCTTGTTCATTTATTTCTTTAGAACTATCTGATATGCCAGAATTTAAATTAATTTTCTCAGTTACATCGATTAGTGATATTTCTTGGCTTTCAGATAATTCTTTTTCATCCCTAATTGTCATTGATGGAACATCTGAAGTATTTTCTTCATCTGTATTATTTGTACTAGTAGTAGTAGTAATAGTAGTAGTAGTAGTAGTAGTACTAGTAGTAGGATTAGTACTAGTAGTAGCAATAGTATCAGTGGTAGTAGTAGTAACAGTGGTAATAGTAGTTACATTAGTAGCTGTATCGGATGTAGTAGGATTGTTTATAGTTTCGTTTTGATTTATTTCACAAATTTTGTTAGCATTATTTTCATTCTTATCTAATAATTTCTGTACAGGACATGATTCATAGTTTTGATCATCTTTGGCTTCATTTAAGATAATATCGGAAGTTTTTTTACTAGATTCTATAAATTCTTCACCTTCTACATCCTGAGTTTCTTCTATTATTACATCTGATAACATACAACTTCTTACAATATTTGGTTGAGAGTCATCTGATTCATTTGACTGTTGACTATCGTTGCTATGAAATTTGCTTTTCTCTAAACTTAATGCATTTTCCAAGGGTGAACTTCTCAAAAACTTAGTAACAGAATTATCGGTAGAATCTATTTTACGTTTAAGACCTATATTTTCTGATCTATCGTGAACTTCCTTCTTAGGTGAAGATAACATGTCGGGAGGTGTACCTTGAATGATATCATTTTCATCATCCGTATCATCCTTTTGGTTATCAAGTTTACAACTACCTTCTTCAGTATTTACTTTTTCATCGCTTACAATTTCGCTTTTCTTTTCTATGTTACTCTTTGCTTCATCAACTGCAATATCTTTGAGGGATTTATTCTGCTGCACATTAGAATCGTCTTTATTTTTTAAATTATCAGTCTCGGACTGAGTGTCTAATTTATTTTTAGACAAATCTGTTTCATCTGTATCAACAAGTTGAAAATTCTGACTATTATTTATATCATCTTTTGAATTTTCATAATAAGTATCTTGAGTTTCCATCGTAGAATCTTCAATTTTTCTTATGTCTGACATTTCTATGAATGCTTTGCATGTACTCTATAATTTAAACATTCATTTGTTAACTACTTTGTATAGAATAATTTTGTTGAAAATTGTATTTGTAATTTTTAATTAATATTTTTGTTACAGCATTGAAAGAAACAAATATATATTTTATGTTATTGCAAAAAAAAAAAGGAGAAAACAAGAAATAAATAAGAAATAAAATTAAAAATGTAATAAAAAAGTAATGCACATGCGTATATATTTACATAAGAGATCACATGGCGAAAGCTAAAAAATGCGTTGGTAGTAATACTACTTGTTACGAAGCATAAAAGGTTACGGCGGGAAGATCGTATTTGCATAATAAAATCTTTTAAAGAAATAAATATTAATAAAACTTGCCAGTATTTAACGCATCTGTTGTCTCAACTTCTATTCTCAACAATATGTCGTCGTTAATACCAGAATATTACATTTGCTGCTTAAACTGAGTCACGTTCGCCGGCTGTTCCTTTAACGAGGAGGCTTCTTCTTTAATATTTTTTTGATTCTCGTTATTACCTGCCCTAATTTTTAATCTTCGATAATATTATAACGAGGAAACAATGATATCTCGAAGATCTTTGAAAAGATAAAAATTATAATTATAGATTGATATCGTATTATAAAATGCGCACAAACTCCAGGTTTTATTCACAAAAGAATATAAAACACAAAACGCCATCGCCACTTTACGATTGCGTAGGTTACACTATACTTTACTCTTAGAAACATAGATGGTGAAGTTAGATATATTTTTTCAATCCGTTTCTTATTCTGCTTGATTGAATATTAAAAGTAGCCAATAGGAAAGTGTTTAGTAAATTTTGGAAATATAATTTTTTAGACTTTATGAAAAACTCAAATTTATTATAGCGTATTTATTTGTTAATAATATTGTTTTATCGATTTTTTAGAAAGTTAAATATTAGAAATAAAGATTTATTTAATGAATTCAATGGAACTTTTCCGGTAGAAAATGTAACTAGTTCAGTTCATTTATTGGTTACTTTCATTCAAATGCTAGTTACTTTCCGTAATATCTTTACGTTATACTTTCCGTATAATTTTTATCAATGTAAAGTTATTTTTATTATTATACAAAAACACAACTTAATATTAATATAATAATAAATAAAAGTAACTGTATATATATTATTTTCTTTTGTATATAAATTTTATTTTAATTATGTATAAATTATTTTCCAAGATGGTTTTCAATGTCGTTGGTGTCTTAGAGAACCACAGCTTTAAGAGCGCTCAGGTAATTTGAATTATAATAAAATTTTGTATTTATAATTCATTTATATTATGTATTAAAAAATATTTTTAATAACATGATGTATTTTATATTTAATACTATAATGCCATTTCGAAGTAAGAATAGTATTAGTATCAATAATAGACGAGAGCAAGAATAGTTAAGTTAAAATCATTGAACCAATGGAGTTCGTTAGCCACCCCCTTCTTTGAAATTTGCCACGTAGGGGAGGCGTGCTCTGTCGGCAAAATAAGTAAACATTGAGGATAGAGGAGTATCCACGTAGTGTCAATTGAGAACCGCTGTCATCAGCGTGTAGGGGCGTCGTTGCTCTGCGTGCAATGTGTATCGTGTAGGCGTTGGCGAAGGAGGAGACGAGTCGGGTATGTCTCCGTGAAAAAGAGAGAAGAAAGAAGGGGAGAAGGGAAAAAAAAGCGGAATATACTTTAAACGATACAAAAGCTTTCGGTGCGCTTCCGTCGTTTAACTTTACGATTGTCGCACGTGTGCGTGGCCGACCCCAAAATATCACATCGTATTCTAAGGTTCGATCGAGGACGTGGGCCGTGCCAGCGCGTAACGCGTTCATTTGGTCCCGATGATTCGAGAGAACGAGTAGTAGTAGTAAAGTAGTCAAGAAGTAGTAATAGTAATAATAATAATAATAGTAGATAGTAGTAGTCATCTTTTCAAAGACGGTGGGAACAAAATAAAAGAGAAAGATAATAAAAAGAGAAAGGAGAATAAGAATAAGAATAATAAGAAGAAGAGTGTCTGTCGTTTTGCTTTTCTATCTTTGTTTTACTAAAAGCCGCACGTACAGTGCGTACGGTGTCGCGAGAGTCGAAGACTCGACGACTTTCGGAGGGCCGAAGGGCCTGATTGGGATCGTGTGTCACACGATCGGAAGGTACAGTAAGAGAAACAGGAGGAGGAAGAGGAGAAGGTGGTGGTGGTAGTGGTGGCGGTAGTGGTGGCGGTGATTGAATAGGAGAAGGAGAGAAGGAAGGACGCAGAAACGTAAAAAGAAAAAGAAGAAGAAAAAGAAAAAAAAAGGAAGAAGGACGCGTTAAGTTGACGTCGATCGGCATGATCGGTACGTCTCCATGGACGATGGGCCATTGAGCTATTCGGTGGGCGGCTGTACGTTGAACCTTCAAAGGGAACACGCGTCAAAGAGAAGGCGTCTGTCGAAGAGAGACGGAGTTTCATATCCTTGATCACTTTAGAGACGAATAAGAGAACTCAAAAGATAGAATAAAGTCCGCACACGTCGTGTTCGGGAGATGTACGGAATCTCGAGAGGAACTTGTGGCGAGGGTGGGTACAATTCTAATCGACACCATCATCATTATCAGAGTTATCAGAGATTTTACGACGAAGCTAACGAAAGATTCGAAATTGTATTAGTAAAAATAATTGGAGAAAAATCAAGAGTAGTCAGAGCAAGAGGAAAAGTAATAGCAAGAGCAACAGCAGCAACAATAACGACGGCAAAAGCAAGAATAACGCGCCGGTGGCAGTGACTGTCGGCGGTAATTCAGAGGGAGTCGCAGGGGGTGGTGGAAAGAGAGAAAGATTGAGAGAGAGAGAGAGAGAGAGAGAGAGAGAAAGGTAGAGGGGAGTAGAAGCGTGTTTTTCCGAGATTCGTCGTTGAAAAAGAACGAGGGTCAGTTCCGGCCCATTCGGTTGGCCGTGCGCGTCTTTTCTATTGGTGCAGTCGGGTGTGTGTATCGTATATGCGTGCGTATAAGTAAGCAAAAAGTACCTAAGTGTTCTTTGCTGGCAAGATCGTTGTGTGCGAGGTACGGTTAAACGGCCTTATCTAAAAAGAAGAGTTAAGAGAGAGAGAGAGAGAGAGAGATTAAGAAGGAAAGAGGAAGCAAGACAGAGATATATACACAAGCGCGTGCGCACGCGCGCGCACCCAACGAACCAACCCGAGGAACACAGTGCGTGCATTTGAGTCACGCGCGCGCCTCTATTAACTTCTTTTCGAATACGGTGAGAGAACTTTGAAAGGAAATTCTGTTTCTCTTCTTCTTATGTACACGTATAATATATATCTTAATAAAATAATAGGATAGTGTGAAGATTCGGTGACCGGTTCGTTGCGAGAGAGAAAAAAAAAGATAAAAGTCAGAGAGGAAGAGAAAGAGAAAATATCTCGAAGCAGTGGCCGCGCCTCATACGACTATCATCTCAACATCGAGAGAAGAGTATCGAGACGGTAATCGTGACAGGAACGGTGGTGGTGTTGGCTACTACTACACAGCAACGTTAGTCTCTGGAATGTAACAGGAAACTCCCGTCGTGTAGACAATTTTGGAAAAGGTAAGCATCATCCCTTTTTCTTTCTCTTTTTATTTTTCTATCTTTCTGCGTATACCTTGCGCGCGTGAGCTCACTCTGGAAAGAGGGCGGTACGGCGGGGAGTTCAAATGCGAGACTGTCAGATCGATTGAAAGAGAACGAGAACGAGAACGAGAACGAGAATGAGAAAGATATATATATATATATATAGTCAATTTATAAGATGTAATTTTATATATTGAGTCATAATGTATATTTGTCCCGTATTCTCTATTTGGAAAAATAAAAATTAAACGGAAAAGAAAACCGGTTTTTGTGTGTTTATCTAGTAATAATTAATTTCGTTTTTTTATAGGCACGTCGTTTAAATAATCACGGAATAACTTCGCAAACATAAGTATATGAAAAACAAGAACGATATTAATTATTATAAATTTTAATATTTGTGGGGGTGGAGATGTGTATACGTGTACATTTATGTACTTGTTGTTTTCTTCTCTTACTTTTAGAGTCGATATTTCGTTCGATTAATTGAAGTATATACGTATATATGTGTACATTTGACTCGATCAGTCAAGCGCACGCGAAATAGTCCCCGATCGTTGCGTCGATTCCCGAAGATGTACGGCTTTACACGAATGCGCGTAGTACTACTGCTATAGCGCGATTCACCAGGAGAAATCGTAGTAAACGAAGCAACGTGCTCGTCGATTCGTTTACGACGACGACGACGTCACGAGTACTGTCAAAGGAATACTACTACTACTACTACTATTAGTACTATCATCATCACTACCACCACCACCATCATCACCACCACCATCACCACCACCACACCATCATATTACTACTACAACTACTGTTGCTAGTACAAATAATACAGATGAAAAAAATACTTCAGATGTTCCATCAATGACAATTAGGGATGAAAAAGAATTATCTGAAAGCCAAGAAATATCACTAATAGATGTAACTGGGAAAAGTAATTTAAATTCTGATATTTCAGATAGTTCTAAAGAAATAAATTAACAAGAATCATCTATTTCTTCAAGTAAAAAAGATGATAAGAGTTCAACATCTAAAAATATTGATGGCGATGATATTGATTTAGAGTGTAAGAACAATATTAATAAAGAAATAATAGAAGATGAAGCAACAGTAAACACAGAACAACCTGTTGCGACTACTTACCTAAATAAATCACGTAAAAGTATCGAAGTAGTTTATGATAAGGCAACGATTCTCCAAAATAAGAAGATAAGACCAACATTAGTTGAAATTGATGAAGATGAAGAAAAAATGATTTTGGATTCATCGGAAGAAAATTATAGCTTCTGCTTCATTAGCTGATGTTTCTGGAAATGATAACAAGGATACTTCTCCAGGATCTGTTAACAGTAATCCGCATTTGTTTCAGTTAATTCCTTCAAGACTTTCTCTTCTTTCATCAGTTAGTTCTTCATGCTCAGCATCTAGCGCTGCTTTTTTAATAGCTGAACTTGTAAGTAAAGATCCCCTTTTTTTACTACCTCAAGGTTCAGCTAAACATGCAAAAAAAAACAGTATACGAATCATCGGCATCACAAAAACAAAGTACAGATGAATTATATGAAAAGTTAACTAAAGAATGGAAGAACAATCGTTTATTACTAACTAATAAATAAAACGGATAGTGATACGCCATCAAATACCACTACTGTTTCATTTACAAAAAAGATGTATCATATATTAATATAAAAGAAGTATTTGCCAAAAATTATAATATATATATATCCAGGCATAGTTATATCAAGAATCATGAATTATTTGAAAAGTGATAATTGAATGCGAACGTTTATCAGGGGCAAACTCAAAGAGTTAATAGTAACACTGTATGCTAAAGTTCATCGAATTTCGTCCTTGTTTTTCTTTCCAATTGCTCTCCGAGTTCTCTAGGAGCTGCTGATATATCGTGCTAGAAACCGTATAACGTTCGCACTCTTAACGATGTTATTAAAAGTTCGTGACATCGAAGTACCCAAACTCTTGGTGGTATATATACTTTGCGGAAAGAGAGAGAAAGAAAGAGAGAGAAAGAAAAAGGGAAAAGAAATTCCAGACGGGGATAATAAAGTTTACAGGAGCGACTGTAAAACTGTGAAGGAGAACAAGAACCGACTAGGATCGTCTCTTAAGCAGTAATCCGATTGCGGAAGATTCTTGTGGTTTTATTGGCGTTTCTATCTCTTTCTTTATCTATCTATTTATCTATTTTTCCCTCTCTCTCTCTTATTTAAGCTCACTTGCTTTCCTCGTATTTTCCTTTTTATTCTTCCCTTTTTACCCTCTGCTTTTCTACTCCTTTTTCTCTTTTATATTTCATTTCCTCCTTCCCTCTTTCATCTTTTTCTAATTATTTCCGTAATTAGATTTCGTTCGTTAGACACCGGTAATTTCTATTCGGTCTTATCTGAGACACTACGAGTTGTTTTTGTTAGTTCTTTTTTGATGAACGTCTAAGGGATTATGAGTGAATGTTATTAGAATAAAGAGAATATAAAGAGAAAATTTTGTAGGTAAAGTTTAGGAATAAAATCGGTGGAAATGAATAATAAAAGTAATATAAAATTTAGTAATACGTAATAATAAAAATAATATAAAATGTTTCATATGTATTATGTGCATTTATTTGTAAATTATTTATTGTCTGTTTTACTTGATCACGTAAAAATTGATCCAATTAATAATGTATTTTTTGTAATTAATGAGATGTACAATTGTTTTCCGACACATAAGGGGTCATTCGATTAAAAGTTTATCTTTGTATTATCTTCCACATATTTCAATTATCTATGAGTAAACATTCACCTTTACACTTAAAAATAATCTCTTTTTCGCGATATCCTAAGAGTAAATTCTAAAAGTGATATTACGTTTCTGCATTTAGAAATTCCTATCACGTTAAATTCGTTTGAGCTTGAATTACCGTTTTCAGTGATGAGATATTATTTGGTCACTGATAAAAGCGTATTGATTCAACTTCGATAAGTAATTTTCGTTTAACGATAAGAAAGAAAAACAAAGAACTTTTTATTTACTCTAATTTGAAGAAAACATTTTCCGTCATCAAACGATTTCATAGAAAAAGGATCGATAGTAAATATGCAGGGTATCCCTACGTATTTTGTTCGCGTAACGGTGCCAGCATATTCTACGAAAAAAATAAGAGGCGAATTTTATATAAACATAGACTAGAAAAATATTTTGGTAAAAAGTTGTGCCGAAAAATAGATTGGTGTGATATTAATTTACATATTAATTCCATTTTGAAGTGTTACTCTGTTCTTATAATTACAGGTTTGATTTCTTTTCAAAATTGAGTTGATTACATTTCAAATTTCTTGTTCATTTGTATATGTTAATGAAATCGGGTAATTGGATTAGTTACGGTATAAACGGATATACATAAATTATCAGTAGATTTAATATTAATATATTTCCTACAATTAAAAATCCATTGGCGTAATATATGGAATAGCAGACAAAACCGATACATTGTTATTTCATATTTTTGTCATAACTTTTTAGCGAAACATTTTTATTTTTATTCGTAGAATACTCTGGTATAGTTAAATGGAAAAAAATAGGAACACTCTATATTTTTATATGTATTTACATGTTTGCGAATATGTATATGTATAAGTACGTTTATGGTGCAATCAATTTTATCTTTTCACAATCGCTGATAGGAAAACCTGTCGAGAGTTGGACTCTCGAAATTGACTAAGAATTATCGGCGTTCCCAATCGTTGACAGTTCGATCAATGAGTTGAGTACACACGTTCGTTCCGTCTATCTTTCATTTTCAGCTGTACAAATGGAGAAGGAATAGGACTGTGCCGACCATTGATATGATGTGTCGATCTACAATCTTCATATATGTATTAGATACATGTACATATATACGAATAGGAAATGTAACAATTGTACGTATATATGTACGTATGTGTGTACGTACGAAGAACGATTAACCTTTGAACTTTTGACGTTGAACTTTCAATTAAAGGATGGTTATTATTTGCATCGCGTAATTTTACTCCATTGATCGTCAAAATTAGAACTACTATTTAAGACTTTTACAAATTTTATAATCCTTCAATGTACATTTAAAAATGATGTATCCTGATGAATCTATATATATATATATATATATACTTTTATTATATGTAATACTATAATATTAATTATTAATCCTTAGTATGCATTAGGGGTGAATTATATATATAGATTGTACATTACACATATATATATTGATTCGAAAAGTTCATTTTGAAAATATCGAGCGTGGTAATTCGACGATGTCACCGAGGAACACGTTTTCTCTCAACAAGAGTTATCGAGTCTCGATCTGAACGAACTGCACACGTAGAGAGAAAGAAAGAAAGAGAGAGAGAGAGAGAGAGAGAGAGAGAGAGAGAGACAGTGTCCCCTTGCTGCAACGATGTTTACACAGTAGTAATGACCGAGTGTATAATTTACGAAAGACCGACGTGTGCGTTTCTTTTTCGTTCCCTACGATGAAAGGAGCGTGATCCGAATATACATACATATATATAAGCAAAGTTCTCCTTCCTCTTTCTACCCCTCCCTCGGACCATTTCTTTTACCCTTTTCCTTGGTTTTCTTTTTCTTTCTATTCTTGTGGGTGCGCGCTCTGTGGTAAAACGAATTCCATCAATTTTGAAGGAGCTTTGTTGATCGAAAGAATGAAAAAACCGTGCTCGATCTCCTTATCGAAATTTATTAGTACTCGACGAGTGCTAGGGCACAATAAAACTTGCTAAAACTTCACCTTCGCATTACGGTTAATTGCGAACTGCTACGAATTTGCATCCAGTTGTTGAACTCTTTAGTTTAAGCTTAAGCTTTTCGAGTATACGTTCCTCTATCTCCTCCTCTCTTTTTATTATCTTATCCCTTTCTATCTTTTTCTATCTCGTTCTCGCTTTCTAGTTTTCTGTTTATGTTAATAAAAAAAACAAATATAAAATAAAAATGGAGATAAGGGAAGAGGATAACCGTAAACGGTTCGTTCGCGCATAAGTTATCAAATTTAAATAACTTTGGTCGTTATATTAATTGTTGCGATAGTCATTCTGGTCTACTTGTTTCTTTTCTATATTCCTATTTTAATTTATTCTTATTATTTTAAGAATATTATTTTATTCTTTCTCAGTGTCTCTTCTAATATGCTTTTTTAATCTTTCATAGCTATTGTTTCTTTATCATTTATCTTGACTTCGTTGCTTCTTAGATAGTATTGTTATCTTTGGTATAATATTTAAATAAGAATACTTCAAATTCTTACATTTATAGTTTATATTAAAAAGTGTCTCTAGGGTTTTAGGGATCAAACTGCTAGAGCATATTCTTTTTCGTTGCAAGTGATATAAATATTAAATACGTCACTTTGAATGATTAGCTTTATTATATATTGTACATTTATCTCTTCCTAGTATCTGATCTATTAGTTTATACCAAGCCTATAATAAAGTTATCTATTTTTTTAAATCTATCTATCTATGTATCACAAATGTGTCATACTTTACAAATATTCTTCATACATATTCCTATCGGTCTTTTTTCTTTTATTTTAATTTAATTGTTTTGCTTTTAATACCGCAAGCTTCACTGTACTTGCAACGGTATCTCTTGTTTCTATATTTTATTCCTGAAACGTAAACAGAGACATAGACATGAGAAAGAAAAATGAAAATGTAGAGATAAAGAAATAGAGATAAAGATAGTGACTATTACTGCACCGCTATTAGCTGTATATTAAAACGGTAGACTCGTCGTCCTACAGCTCGTCGTACGTCGCGTGAGCTGACGTGTAATTTGAAAATATATAGAACAAGAAGATAGAAAAGTAGTGGTAGTGGGTGTTAGCTTAATAATGAGACGCTCAGCACTTTTACGAGATACCAAGAACCAAATTAGGAGTTTCGAAGTAACGAGCAGTGATAATTAGGCCTTTAAATACCGCGAACATACGAAAAAGCATCCTAAAATACATCCCATAAATACATCCGAAAGTGGATTAGAAAAATCCTCCTAAGCTTTTACCTTTTCCTCCTTCTCCTCTCCACCTATTTTTCCCCTATTATATAAAAAAAAAATATATATATATTTCTATAAAGAAAAATCTTTGAAATATTTCACCCGTTCTGTAGGAATCGGAAAAAGGAAATGTTGTCTTTTGAATGAACACTCAAAATACGAGAACTATAGTATAAGTATGAATGAACTGAACGAAGAACAACGGAACGTCGACGTGGTTCATACATAAATTCTTGTTGAGTTTCGTGTGTAAGTATTACATATATGTTATATGATATATATTTATATATCTTATTACATCTACTTATGCGCGTGCGTCCACGCCTTTGGAAAAAAAAGCATCGTTCTTCGCACCTTCCTTTGAAATCAATACCGTAAGCAAAAGCAGAGCACTGCATTTTCTCGTTCACAGGTGTTTTCTTCTTCTTCTTCTTCTGCTTCTTCTTTTACACCTCCCCTTTCTTTTTTGTTTCCCCATTTTTTTGTTGTCTCCAACTGATTCCCGAGGATCGATCCGATGTGCACAGCGAGTGCAATGAAAAAAAATCTGTGCTACGATGCTCCGGGAATGATTTTTTCTTCATTTCTTTTTATATTTTCAAAGAGCGAGAAAGAAGAGAAAAGATAGAAAAGAGGAAAAAAACGATCGGATTTCTATGTCGGTTATTTAAAAAATAATAAAAAGAAAAAAAGAATTAGAAAAAATACGGTATCTCTGACAGTTCAGTGTTCTTATTGTTTTCTGGCGGTATCATCACCCCCCAATTCAACCCACCTACTACCTAGTTCTCCATCTGCAAGGGACTAGGGATTTTATTTTTTACTTTTCCGAAAGAACTCTCTCTCGTCGAGGAAAGTCATTCCAAGTTTTAAGCTGCAGTTTTTTAATTGGAATTTACTCGAAACTTTTTCTATCCTATCTTATATCCACCCGCTTGAAAATTGCATTGGTCACGTGATAACAACAGGAGTATAATAAGTAAGTCCGAGTTCAATTTGATCTTGTTTATCTTTTACAAACTGCATAAATGGAGCTAAGAGATTTTTATTTGCTAGGAATAGTTAGATTTACTTGAAAGTTTCACCTATGCGAATACAAGCTTTTACATATGTCGTAACATGTTGTTTACGATATGATGAATATATAATATATAAGCTGAATTTAAGAGATTTTATTCGGAGAATGAACGGCTTTTAAAAATTTTGACGGCTGTTACATTAGGATTGTATGCTTTTAAAATATTCAAAGAGACAGGAAAAGAAATAGAGATAGAGAGAAAGAGAAAGATATCTTTTCTTATTCTTATGCTATTTGAAATGACGTATTTTCTTGTGATATCGTGCATTCTTACGTAAGTCCTTTGCATATCTCGATTATTATTTCAGTATTCTATGTATGAACGAATGACGTGCTTGAGAATAAAAAACAAGGAAGAAGAAGGTAAAGAACGTAAGATAGAAAAGAAGGATGAAGGATAGATTAGGAAAAAAAAAATTGCATACAAGAGAAAATAATATAGAAGAAAAAGAGAGAGAGAGAGAGAGAGAGAGAGAGAGAGAAAAGACTGTGTTTGAGTGACTGAG
Source organism: Polistes canadensis (assembly GCF_001313835.1). Lineage (NCBI taxonomy): Eukaryota > Metazoa > Arthropoda > Insecta > Hymenoptera > Vespidae > Polistes > Polistes canadensis. Next base: position 165,263 of record NW_014569814.1, read on the forward strand.
AGATTGTGAGAGAAATACTAGGAGTAACATAAGATATAGAAGGAGAAACTTAGAGAAAGAGAATCTGAGTAATATGAGTTATAGAAACGGACTGAGGGAGTGGAAGAGAGAGAGAGTGATAAAGAGAGATCAAAATGGGAGAGGAAAAAGGTTTCACATGCGAGCAGTTCGAATAATACGTTTTTCGTGTATTTCGAAGTAAGTGTTGCGAAAGAAAATTCAACGTGTCGTTCGATGTTGTCTCTCACTCGTCGTGTGTCCTAGGAAATTATTTTCTTCTCTAGTATTTCTTTTCTCTAAGAGAAGGAGGAAGAAGAAGAAAGGGAGGAAGGTAGGAGCTGGGCAAGGGGCGCACTAAGTCGACATATCTTGTCTTTCCTTTTCTCACTCGTTAGATTTTCTATTTGAAAACGTTGTTCACGAGAACTGTAGATGCACGTCTAGAATTGTGCATTGAAAATTATGAAAAATAATATAGTTTTTTTATCTTCTTTACAAGAAGCGGTCCTGCATTAATCAATTACCACGATAATAATTAGATATATTTTAAATTAGCTTTGACTTTTATTATAGATTATGCGTTCGAGTTTTCTCTATAGGTCACATAAAAGATATCAAAGAAGTTTCAAATAAAGGCTACGAAATAAAGTCAACTAGTGACCCTCATGGTATTCAAAGTGTTTAATAGGAATATTCGTAACACATAACGGCCGGTATAATAAAGTCCAGTCATCTCATGAACTACTCCGGAAGTTAATAATAGAACACCAGTCAATTTCACGCCACTTCTATTTACCACACATTATTCCATTCGTATAGTGGAAAATGTGATTGCTGTAAATTTCTGTTTATGATTATACCTGCAACTCGTTAGCTTGTACATAACTGGTCTCAAATTTCTATCAATTTAACAATTACTTTTGTATGTTTAATTCCCTGTAATGGCATATAATTCTAATTAAACTAATACGTACTCGCATACATGTATGTATTTTTATATATTTGTCAGAAAAATATCGTAATTAATTTATCCCTTAATAGTTAATGCCTTTATACTCCTATCGTAATTATATTAAATTTTTGTTTCTATATGAATATTTCTCTCCCTTATATTTTTGCATTTTTTGTTAAACAATATATTATAACGAAATGTCTTTCCAGCATCTATTTTACGGAAAAAGAGAGAGAGAAAAAGAATGAAAGAAAGAAAGAAAGAACTTAAGAAGCAGGCATGCGCATATCGTTTGTGCTCTGCTCTCGTACATACATCTTTAACGTGCAAACGACCTCGTTAACCCGTATCGCTTGTCACGGAAAGAAACAACGCGTTTTCCTTCCGTCCGAAGAACTTTTACTAAAAATTATGAGTAAGGAAAAAAAGGAAAAATAAAAAAAAGAAATTAAATGGCAGACAGACTACCTAACTTATTGACGCGAGAAAGAAATCATATAATATATAAATATTTTTGTATAACATATATGTAATTAAAAGGAAAGAGTGGACAGATAAATAAATAAATAAACAAAATGAAAGAGAACGAGATCGGAAGAAAATTATAGCCTCGAGGGATCCTCGAATTCTCCCAGGATTTGTGAGGATCGTTTTTCGAGACTCCTTTAAATGCATCACGTATCCTACACTCTCTCTAGTTTTTTTTTTTGACGAAGTTTCATTTTTTCCACCCTTCGAAGATTTAAGGAAGAGTGGACGAGTAAGGGTGGTATATAAAGACAGGGCTGTCCAATCCGCGTGCGATTCAACACTGTAATGAATGAGATTCAATAAAAAAAGGAATGTTTTTTACATTGTTCGATATTGTATTTTATTTTATATACGTTGGATTACTAATTCCCGATGAGAGTGTTAATAGAGAAAGAAAGCAAAAGGTTGGACACCCCTGGTAAAAGAATATACAACGTGTACGCATGAAATGCTTGGAGTAGTAGGACGTACGCGTCGTACTTTACGTTCATTCATTCACGAACACTTGTCCCTTGTCATACCTTGCGTTTGCATGCTATTATATATCCCTATCTCTTTTTCTCTCTCTTTCTCACGTAAGAATATATGTATAGGAGGGAAGAAGGAAGGGAGAGAAACGCTTGTTGAACGCGCCAATCGGAAAGGAAAGAACGAGATTGCGGCCAGAGAGAATTTCTCTCGTTTGTGTTCTCTCCTTCTCTCTCTCTCTCTCTCTCTTTCGAAAAAAAAAGTCCTGCATAATACACACACGCGTAGATGGATGATATTATTAGTGTATGCATAGAGTCATGTGCGTAAGAGAAAGGGAGGAGGGAGTAGAGTGTCGTACACGAGCCACTTCCTAACTCTTCTCGTTGTTTTGTAATATTTCTTTCCCTCTCCAAGCACTCCCCTCTCTTCCACGCTACCCTTCGTCGCCCTTCTTTTTTTCTTTCTTCTTTTTCCTTTCCCTTTTCCTTTCTTCCGTCTCTCTTTATTCTTGTCACCACCGCCCTTTCGAACACCCTCTTTCACTTTTTCTCCCTTTTTTCATGGTCCCTCGAATTTCTACTCTCCTTCTTTTTCTATACATGTGGGTGGGTATAAGCGTGTATGTGTGTACTTCGAGAGATCTACTCTCGCGGTTATGTATATATATATATTTGTGTGTGTGTGTGTGCGCGCGTTATTTTCGCGCACGTGTATGGGTATTATATACAAAGCCCTTGCGCGTCCACTCAAGAGACGGACAGAAGGGGGCCACGGAAATTAAAGCCGCGAGGGTAGAAGATAGAAGGGGAGGAGGAAGGTATACTATATCTTCTTCTATAACGTTCATCCAGACAACAGACGAGAACTCGAGATATCTTCTCACGTATAAGAACTCGACAATGACAATTGTATTTTTCGTCAGTCCTTATGCATCGTGATCGATTAGATTTTGTAAATAATTTTTATTCCCTTCAAATTTGAATAATGAATTGATAGTGCATAGCATCGTTTGTATTGTATTAAGGAAAAAAATAACGTTTCTTTCTATTTTATTAAATGTATAATTGAGAAACAAGCTTGATTGAAGTTTATTATTACAAACAAAATGTTTCTCGTATTGTTTGACCACCTTTTACCATTTTGAATAAATGAATCAAAAATAAGAATAGCAATTTGTTCATATTTTCAATAAATGTAAATATAAAAAATATATAAAATTTTAATTAAAATCACATGAAAGAAAATGTTTCCTTAATTTCTTGTTAGTAATAATATTTATTATTAACCGCATAGGGTATATATAAATACTTTCATTATATCTCCAATTTGTAAAATACCGTAGAAATGTATTTTTAACTTGTTCGAATTGCCGGTCGTAGACACTTTGAGATCGAGCTTTTTTGTTGGTCGAAAACGTGTCAGGAAGGAGGCCGTTCTTAGAATAGTGTCATCGTTGAGGAATTATTAAGAAGCTTGTTGAAATTTTAACGTGGAAAGTCGATCAAATCGAACAATATCTAGACCGTCTAGATCGATTCCTACGATTTATGCGAGTTCTTATTGCAAACGTATATGTACTGGATGTTTCAAAATATGCGAATATAAATTTTAGAGTTGTGAATACAGTGTCATAGTTCTTCAACATTGTTTAATGGTGTAGCAGTCAGTAAAGTTATATGAATTACTCAAAGACAAAAGCAACTACTATTCGGAAACAGGGTCATATCGGAAATACGATTATACAAACTTTCTTTTTCTTATTTTAATCTACTATATCTATCCCTAACGATTTCCCTATTAGTCGCCTTTTACGACAAGCAGGGATTACTGAGGGGGTATTCTTACCCGCCCCACCCCCACGGGTTTTATTATTATTCTTTTTATTATTAACCGTTTGCATTCGAAAGATTACGCTTGGTATTTTTATTTTGTATAACTTTAAAAAATCTCATGACGATCAGGAAAAGTGTCCTATGTTCTTGTCGATATTATGCAGCTATGTATTATAATTATTATTATTATTATTAGATTTGATTATAATTATTATGCTGGAACGTATTTCATTTAGCACTGTTTTGGTAAATGCAGAAACCATAGCCGTCGTATCGTTCTCATCCTCGGTGTCGTCCAGTTTTTATTTTTACGCTGAGATGCATTTGCATAATAGTCGTGGCCACGTATGTATGTTACGCGCATGCGTGAAAGAAAGAGAGAGAAAACGAGATCACGGTAAATATGAGGTTTATTACAATTTCAGGACACATTTATGCATTGTATCAATGCACACGTATACACATGAAAGCTATTAAATGACGGACGATAGATTATGCAAATATACAAATATGTACTATTTGCATATATTGTTGATACGATAAACTATGAAAAAAAGTTATAGTTTTATACATTTTATATATTATATTACATGAGACATATTAATTATAAAATTATTAATGAAATGATGATGCTTTATATATATATATATATATATATATATATATATG
>NW_014569814.1:169738-171218 GCF_001313835.1 Polistes canadensis
ATCAGGGATATAAGTATTTAAGTAAGATTAATTCAATTAGACTATGCATGTTCACGAAGAGATAACAAGCCGGGAAGATATATATATATATATATATATGCATATGAAGAAGAATTTGAAGAATAATTTATCAGTAATAATATTTTCCAATGAATGACATTTCGGAAAAAAAAAACAAAAAAGAAACAATTCTTCGCGAATTGAAATTTATCGTGAATGTATTTACGAGCGAGATAGAATGTGAGATAAATCATTCTCGAGTACGTCGTCCCTTTTAAGAAAGTTTTGGAAAACTCGTTTTTGCATGGAGATTTAGTGGTGGCTGCGGCAAGACCGATGGATTTGAAAGTTACGTAGCTTTGATGAATAGCTTATACGTAGAACAAATTGCTTTTACCTTAACATTTTCTTAGATTATATTTATTATATACGTACGTTCATTCTAAATTATTCAAATTAATTTGCAAGTAAATGCTTCTTCCATTGGACAACTCGTAGCTTATTTTACAAATAAAAAGAAATTTGAATAAATTCGAATGAAAAAACCTAATAGGTCCCATTATTTTCTCTCTTTCTGCATATCTGTCTACTACCCTTTGATGCATCAATCATACACAAAAAATATGACGCCTCGTTTTTAAGTTTTTCATTTCCCTTCAATCTAAATATATTTACCGATCAATTTGACAAATTTCTTTTATTCGTACGATGCTTTATTTCGAAAACATTGATGACAATTTATAATCGACATTTATTTGAAGATAAATCATGAATAATTTCTAACAAAATTATTCAAGATGAAAAACAAAGAGTATGATTCTATTATTTAAAATTCTTTTCTCGGTTTATGGTGAGATTTTTGCATGCAACTAACGGGAAGGGAAAAGAAAAAAAGATAATAACACGTATATATATGATACGTGCAAGTGCATGTGCATGTGGCATGCGAAAGAAAATAATGTCGTACGTATGTACAAACCTACCAACCATATCCACGTATGTTAATTGTTAAAGGGCGCATGCCTTACGCCAAGGGCGGAAGTAAAAAGGAAAAGGGATGGATTTAAAACTGCTTTTTTTTTGTTTTTTTTTGTTTTTGCTTTCCACGTTTTCTCCAGTCACGTAAACATTTTTAACCGTCGCCGTTAGGTCCTCGAGTTGCACTCACGACATTCTCCAGACGATTTCTCGAAAAAGTGAAAAAAGGGGAAGAGAAAGAAAGAGAAAGAAAGAGGGAGAGAAGAGAGAGAAAATAAGAGAGCTACTGATTCTGAAATACTGAAAAATAGAGAGAGAAAGAAAATAAGAGAGTTACTGAGAAATTGAAAGACATAGAGAGGGAACAGAGGGAAAAAAGATGTAGGAAGATACTTAGAGAGAGAAAAAATGAGGATGAAAATGAGAGAGTGAAAAGGGAAGAGGGAAAGTAAGAAAAAGAGATACTTACAGAAAGTGGGGGAGACTGAAAGAGAAAAAAAAA
>NW_014569814.1:172593-200209 GCF_001313835.1 Polistes canadensis
TTTTTGTTCGAGTTTTCGTTACCTTCTCCTCCTCCCCCTCCTCCTCCCCCCTCCTCCTCCTCCTCCTCTCTCTCTCTCTCTCTCTCTCTACATATATATATATTATGTATATTATATATACGTATATTTTTTGTATCTTTTTTATTTTTACTCTTTCTTTTCCCATTCGTTTCCGAATATTCGCCCCATGACGTGTAAGAAATTTAATATGCCAGGCACCATTATGGAATAAAGCTTCGGGCGACGTTGGCCTACATTTCGAACTCGCGCCCTGTTTTCTGTAGATGTATATACACACGCACACGACTGCATAACCCTCTATGCGCGCGCGTGTGTGTATGTGTATGCTTGTGTTGGCGTAACAGCGCGTATCTCGTCCTGTCCCGTGAAAATGATCAATTCAAGGCGTAGATGTCAAACGTCGTGACTCGTTGACCTCACATCTTTCTCTCTTTCCCTACTTTTCACCCCCTACTATCCCTTTTCCACCCTCCACCCATCTTCATATCTTTAACTTTTCTTTTATTTCCCCCTTTTCCTTTTTTTTTTCGTGTTTTCAATTTTTCTTTTTTCCTTTTTTCACTCGTTTGCTACATTTCTTACTCCTCCATCCCTTCACCACCCCTTCACCACCCCTTCACCAGCCATCATCAAGCTTTATACCTTTTCTCTGTTCCCTTTTTTTGAACTTTTCTTTTCGAAATATTATTTTTAACTTATTTTCTACTTTTCCCACCTTTTCTCTCCTTCCCTCTACCCGGTTTATCTATTCTTTTCTTTTCCTGTTATTTCACTACGTTTTATTCATTCAATTGGATACTTTTTTTTATGCACCCCTAGTTTGCAATCGTTTTCAATCGTCTTCATTTTTATCTTCGACGAGTAACGAGACTTCCTCCTTGGAATTTCATGATCGTGGAGCTATTCGTGCCAAATTCTTCTTAACCTGATTTCTCTCTCTCTCTCTCTCTCTCTCTCTCTCTTTAATTTTTCTTTCTTTCCTTAAGTTTTCTTTTCCTTACCTCTTCAATTCGTATAAATTCTTATTATTTTCGTTCGTATTATTACGTGTTTAAAGTCTACTAGGATAAACGTTGTCTTTGTTTCTCTTTTTTAATTCTTTCTTATTTTCTTTCTTACTTCGTTATTCGCGATAAAGCATGTAATAATCATTAGCGCTAAAATTACCGACAATCGCGATATAAAGTCGACTTTTCTATAACACGGTTAATTTCTACCATCTTGTTTCCAAGTCGTATTACAGGAAACTACAAAGTAATATAAATTAGCCGAATGCGTTTCGTGTTATACGGTAATTGTGTTTTAAAATATGTATATGTATGTATATAGTTTAAAACCATGAAAAAGTTTAGATTTCGTGTACAATGAAGCAATGCTAAATGATTGCATACAACCGTAAAATTTTGCACTTTTTTAAAAAGTGCAAAGGATCTTGTGTACTAGGATCTTGTAAGATCTAAGTACATATTCATTTATTTTCGTATTCCATTGAAGTTTATGATTATCTCCGACCCACAAATTACACATTAATTTATATAAAGAACATTACAAAAATTATTTAAGAATTTGTATAAAAGAAAATTACGTAAAATTAAAAATGTAACTTAATTAAAAAGTTGTGATTTAATTCCAAGTTTCATAATTCCTATCTTCACCCTGCTGTCGCAATATACTATCGATTAACACTTTTTATTTCTTTTGATACTGAATATATATATATATATATCTTCCCGGCTTGTTATCTCTTCGTGAACATGCATAGTCTAATTGAATTAATCTTACTTAAATACTTATATCCCTGATTTTATATATACAGATTTTGTCTCGATTTTTTCCCCCTTCTTTTATTTAACCAATTTTAATCCCCTTAATTAGATTATTTTGCTATTTTGCAATTTAAAATTGATTAAATCAGTAGAATATAACGATTCATCCATTTAATAACATTTCATATGCATTTAAATTGAAATATTAATATTTATGATTTTTTTTTTATGCAATTTATACACTGTATTGTATTAAATTCAACGCTTATATAGTATCATTTTATATGACAATATATGATGATATTTTACAATGTTTTATGACTCACGTAGTTAGAAAATATCGCTTTATAAAAAAGTGTGTTGATATTACAAATATTTATAATTAATACGATTCTTCCTATTTTAATGTAAAAATGAAACAAGTATATTTTATATTTGGTATCTCTAAATAATGGATAAAATTTATTTGATACTCTATTTTTTCAATGTATTAATTTAAAAACTAATGTAAGATATTCTAGTAGTAATATTGCATATACTGCAAGGTAACCTAGTAGTCGCATAGTTTGTTTATAGTCGTGACTATACCACTGGTTCCTAGAATTACCTCGTCCTCGTTACACTCCACATAATCGATAAGATTATACAAGTAACAGTACTTATTGAAGCTGTCGATAGAAAACTATTTCCCTGAAGTTGAAACTTCATCTCGAATATATAAGCTCGTGAACTACGAAATTCTTCGTCGACGATGACTACAATCTTATGGGAAATTGAAGGAAAGTAGGGAAACGAGAATAAATGAATGAGCAAACTGAGAATAGAATAGAATGTGTATGTATGTGTATGTGCAGCACGTTATGCCAAATGAGACCGGAAATTAAAAGAAGAAAAATATCGGTCAGCCTGTAGCAACTTCAATGTATCTACCTTGTTGTGGATTTAAAACACGCGACGTCTCGAACACGATGTCGTACGAGTTTAAACAAACGTCGAAACTTTTCAACTTTTCATTTCCCTTTTTCAAAGAGGAAGAAGAGAGACGTTAGGTCATTACAAGTAAATAGAGAGACAAAGGAAATTCGAAAAGTGTGATTCGAAAAGGCCGTTGAAAATAAACAGTGTGTACTGCTACACAAAGATTATTTTTACTCCCTGCCCTGTATCCTTTTTACAACACTACTTTTCCTTTAACCTACTAGTCTTTAAATTCCCCTTTCTCTATATTAACTAGAGAGAACAATCAAAATGATAGAAAGAAAACTTATTTCTAGCGATTAGATCAGCGCTGTCCAACTTCTCTCAGTCCGCGGACCATTTTTTCTCTTGGAAACATTTCGAAACACATAGAATTAAATCAATAATTATATTGAATATTAAATAAAATTTGAAAAATAAATCCGTTGTTTGTAAAAAATCCACTTTCGATTTGATAAAAAACTAATAGAAAATGATACGAGAAAGAGAACTCAATTCGTTATACGAACAATAATAATGAATAATTAATAATTATAAATAATTAATTTAAATTTGTTAAAATATTGTAAGGAATAATATTCTTACCAGGGACGAATTGAAAATGACGTGTTTTCAATAAGACTGTCGAACTGTAACTTTATCTCGAATGTTTACATCTCGGAGAACAAGTAAGCACATATATAAATACGGATAAACATGTGTATGTAATTCGATCTTGAAAAAGTAGGTAAGAAACTATTTAAAAGATTATTTTTGTATTTTTCACGTGCTGATTCGACTGATCATAACTTTTTCCAACGAATTTATTTGATTATCGTGAAAAATCCGTTGTATTGTTTTCGTACGTAAGTTTTGTTGTTTTTAATATGAATAGATTATATTATTCATCAAATTAATATATATATATAAAGAGTAATTATGGTAATTAAATTTGACATGAATACGGTTTAGCTAAATTATTAGCATATTAATTAATTTAATTTCATTTAATATTCAATGTTGTGCATTAGGGAGCAAACAAACTGTGCGACTACTAGATTACTTCGTAGCCATTGTGTATAATATAATATATGAGCTGCTTCACTCTAATTGTCTCATTTTAATTACTTTGAAATTATTTGTAATATTACAACTTTATAAAATAATGTTTTATACAAAAGTTGTATGCTTCCGAAAAAGTTACTTGATATATTTAAATGTGGTAATGATTAACCTCTCGTTTATTATAACTATAAAATCAATAAATAACAATGAGATATCTATTTCATTAAAATGAATAATTAAGAAGATATCTATTAGTACTAATAAGATTATTCTAATTATATTATATTATCTATTTGTTCCATTAAAAAAGGTAAAGACTCGTTTGTCTTTTAAGAGTCTTACTTCAGTGTGCATACTTATGCATTTTAAAGATCTTTCTATGATAATAGAGTATGTACGTCAGGATATATAATTTCTTCCCCCTTAACGTTATTATAAACTTGGATGTTACTTTCTCCGATGATTGTTGCGAAATTCGCATGAATATATAATATATATAATACAATTCAATTCTCGGAGAATATTCTCAGTACGTCGGCGGTGGTTTGTGTGTTCCGTTCTTCGGTACTTTTCCACTAGAAAAAAATCTAATGTACCTATTATAAAATTAGAAAGGAGAAGAGAAAAGGAAGAAACGAGAAGAAAAAAAGAATATTCGTACAGGGCGATTCATATACTCGCAGAGTGTAAAATAACTTTTAAATTATGCATCAAAAAAATATCTAATACAAAAGTTGCATGATTTCGAGAGAGTTCAATGATAGGATAGTAGCTTTTTAGTTTTGCATGCAATGAGGTTTCAACAATTTCAAAGTTAACTTTGATTGTTTCAATAAAATCATATACTTTTGGGATAACAACTCGAAACAGTATTTAATTTGAAGTAAAAAGTATTCACCAATGTTGCTTCTAAATCTAACGATTAAAGAGATATTAAACGATGAGTTGTAACGTGTTCTAAGTGAAGTAGTATGTTAGAAATATTTATGAACACAAGTGTCCTTATTTTACATTCGAACGTAGAGTCCATTGAAATCATGTAACTTTTACCATTTAACAATTCTTTTTTTCACTAGATGCATAATTTAAAAGTTATTCGAAGTGTGGAAGTTAGGGGAATCAGTCTGCATATAGAACGCGAACGTTGCTCGATGTTGAAAAGGCTGCCAACGCGAGTTTAACGAAGCACGTTTCGATGTTTCAGCGAAGAAATTCTAGTCTGCACTGCTGACAAATTCAACAAATTTGACGAGCTACTCTCTTCTCCGATATCCTTCTCACATCAGTAGATTTTTGTATAGGGTAGACCCGAAGCTTTTAGAGTGGGCCAAAAGTTAGTTAGTCATTTTTCAAATTAATTAGGTCGAGTTACGCAGAAAGCTAACGCCAATTTTCGATGACGTGAAATTTTGGGACGAGTAAAAAATGTAGTTTCAAGATTAATGGATTAAAAAAATGAATCTTTTGACCCACCCTGTATTCTTGTATTTTATCTAAATGCACCGTTTAAACGTAGACACAAGAGAACGCAGGAGAACGCAAGAGAACACAATAAAATGAACTGTTCGAACGTTGAACGAACGAGCATAGAACATGGCGAAAAGGCATTTGCTAGCACGTAACTCTTCCGGACCTTTCGACAAAGCAACAACTGATGTTCATTGTCGAACTCACCAAGCTGATAACGCTTAACACAACGACCAAGTGTCCTTTCCTATTTCGTGCCAAACTGGAACTGAAGTTGATACTTATTCTTATTCTTCTTTTGTTCCAACGATCTCGATAATATTTTTTCCTCAATGATCTAATTTCGTTCAAATTGTTTTTTTTTTTTGCAAACGTATCAAATGACAAAAATTAATTGTCTAATCGACGTATTAATTGTAGATTCATAGGACAATTAAATTGGCAACGTGTGAATTTAGAAATTTCATTCACAACTCTCGTTCCTGTATTTGCGATCATGGATCATATATTTTAGTTACAAGTTAGTTAGTTGGGATTTAATCTAAAAGTTGAACAATTAGTCGTGAGAAATTCGTTCTACGTTCCATAACTTATCTCTTAACTTCCGAATTAATTTCGACGAACCGAGACTGCCATTAGTTTTAGTTATATACATGCATACATACATGCATAAGTGCATATACATATACAATAGCCATTCAAAGTATAGAGTAACTCATTTTTGTCTCGGAAATACAGTATTTTTGTGAGAAAGTTTTTAGACAAAAGTTATCTCATTTTAAACAGGATAATATTATAACATTTATTAATTTTTATTTAGTTAAACGTTTTTTAAGGTCAGCAAACAAATGTTTGGCACCCCAAAAATATAATTTTGGGTCTTCTGGGGTAAAAAAAAAAACAATTAATATTATATTGTATAAAAATTGTGTTCTATTTTTGTTGCAGGGCTGCATCAGTCAGGGTTGCGTCAGAGTTACCATCGGACGCTCCTTACCAAGAGATCAAAATCAGCTGGTATGTCAAATAATCAGCTGGTTGACTCCTGTCTGTAAGTGTACATCGTATCCCAAATTAGATTATTTTTTCAAGCAAGTTTTACCGTTTTTTTTTTTAACGAATCGAATTTTTTACCCATGCACACATTCTCAAGTATAGTGTATAAAATACTATATTTTATAATTCTAAAACCGCTTGAATTTAAATCTCCTTTTCATTGAACAAAATAACATTTTAGTATCGTAATTAAAATCATGTTCACATCATATTAGCACTTAATTTGTCGCTTTAACCAACCACATGATATTTCATTAAGTATAATATTTATTTTCTTTCCAGTTACGCCAAACATAATTAACACTCATGTTCATTAGCAATATTATAATCATATATTATTAATCATTTGCTCGTCGTTAATATATTTCAATGGTGGAAAAGGAAAGTAAGGGCAGAGATTATTCACGAATATGTTAAATATAAATAATATAATGAAGCATTTGAAAAAATATTTTTCCTCTCAAATGTTTAATCCACCATTGAACATATTCTTTGCTGACTAACATCATTCATTCTAGCAATTAATTTAATTACCTATCTAATTGAACTTATATACACATACGTCTTTTCATTCTTTCATTCGGACAGATGAAATTCATAAATATATTGCATAGATCATCTAAACACAATGCTGTTTATCATCAATAAAAAGAAAATGTTCAAATGAATGTAAATGTTTCTTTTGTTTAACTTATCAGGATGATTTCTTCCAATTTGATTACATCATTCAATTGAAATTACAATGAAAGAGAAAATCGTAAATATTTAATATATATCTATTATTATAAAATGCAAATTATTGATGATAATGGTAATTCTGTTAATTATTCATGTTAGGCTGGTGAATCGCAGGATTGAGCAGAGACAGGAGCACAACATAACGCGCACTGAGATAACGCAGAGGTGACTAATCGCACTTTATTAGAAGTTGATTCTTTTGAAGTAGTGTATGTGTATACATGTGTCTGTATGTGTACGCTTACGTGTACACTCAGATTACGTAATCGATCAATTTAATTTCTTATCTTTTTATATGTATTGTATTTGAAAAATAACACAGTTGACAATTGAAGAAATATTTTTGCAATGATACACTATATATATTTACTGTACGTATATATAATATGTACAAAGTGTTCCAAAAGTCGCTTTACCGAGCTGAAAAATAAGAAAATTTGTCGTGACAAATATTTGGAATGACGGAAACATATTTTTGAAACTATACTGTAACTGGAGATTTATATTTTAAAATAAAAAACAAAATATTGTTATTCTATTCATTAATCAATATCGATCATTCGTTTTATTTTTATTTCCTTGGTAAAACAATTTTTGGAACATTTGATTGGAACTTTATTTTATCATTTTTTCTTTAACTCGAATATTTAATAATTTTGTTTTCTTTTAAATTTATTGTTTTGGACATCATACAAATACATCGTATACACATTTATTATAGAATAATTACTATAAATATATATTAACACATGGTACACACAGACATCATTTTCAAAAGGAACAACTTCGGCGCACTAACAACATTTATTCGTTCATTTAGCATGCATCATTTAGCAGAGTGCTGACGAAATGAGATGAGTAGTTAGACTAATTAGTGATACTCCTTCAATGTTTCCTCCTTCCTCTTATGAATATGATAAACGGTATGACACGTTTCAACGAATTCTTTATTTCTCGTTTAAAAGAAAAATAAGAGAAAACCCTTGTAGGTTATAAATTTAGAAAATTTACTCTCCCCTTTAGTTATTTATATTTTATTTTCTTTTCAATTCTTGAAGAATAATATCTTTCGCTTTATTTTATTTATTTGTTAAATTAACGTAGATATTGTGCATTACAATTAACCCTCTATAATTACAATTAATACTCTAAAATATTCCAGAGTTGGTATCTGTAATTTTTAATTTACAAGTATAATGTGTCTGTAGAAAAGTAATACTACAAAAATATTTCATATTATAAAATTTCTTTTTTAAATACAACATTTCGATATTATAGAGAGTTAATATAATATTATTTAATGAACCTTTTGTGTAGTTGCTCGATTGTGTAGCAAATGTTCTAAACTTACCCCGATTTCGCTTATCTAAAAGAAAATATTTAAACAAAATTCGACAGTACGTATTAAACGATAAGTATATATTTGTTAAGAAACAATTTGATATTTTCTTCTACAAAAATAATTATAATAATTGCTTGTGTTTCTATGTTATTTTTTTATTTTTAGACGAGTACTTCAGGACAAAGGTTCCGACATGCCACAGTATACGTAAGTATCTAAATATTTATATATTCGTAATTTGAATTTGTACCTTATATTCTAATGTTATATATAATATCGTTCGTTGGTTGGTTCGATTTTCAGCGGACAGAGTGACGCGGACTATCATGGAAGTAACGGACAAGCGGATACACATTCGTTACACTCATCTCATCTGTCTGTCCAAGAGGATCCATTGCTCATCCGAACTCATAAACAACAGACTTCGCAGCAAGTAAGGCTTTGACGTTGTCGATTCGTTCCCCGAATATATTAGCTTGGCTTCGAAAATTTTGCCCTCTTTTTTTTTTGTTTTTGATACCCTTCTAAAAGTACGCAGTTAATATTTTTATGTAAATGACATTTTTATTGATAATATCTTAATCGAAATAGATATCGCAGGAAAATTTCGACATTACTACTTTCACGTTATATTCGTACATATGAATATTAGTCTGGCTTCGAAAATTCGTTCGTATTTTTTCCCTCTTTTTTTCTTTTAATATCTAAAAATCAATATTTCTCTCGATAATATCTTCATTACGAAAGATTCCGTAACGACTTTATTCTCGTGTTCGATTCATTAGTATTATTTAATAGTATTGTATTCCTTTACCTTTTTTATACATACAATTTCGTAATTTATATTTTAATGCAAATAAAATTGATGTTGGTATTATCCGCATCCTTTGATCAACGAGTCGTTAGTAATTATTTGGATAACTGCATAATGCGAAAGAGAACTCTCTCTCTATTTTAATGAATTACAAATTGTTTAATCTACTTTTTTATTTTCATAAGCTTCTATAAATTCAAAGTTAATATAATAACTATGTATAATATAATTTTGGATTAATACGAATGGATGAGAAAAATTTGAATGCAGTTCCCTTTAAGTTACATTTTGTACATATTTTAATTGCTATTGATATTCAAGCTTATTATTTTGATAATAAATAAAAGTTAACTTAATAGTGACATATTTATTTCTTCGGTAAATAACGATTAATCATCCCTTTAATATTGTATTTTGCTTATCATTTTAGGTAACGACCGTGACGAAAGTAGTGCGCGAAGTTTCACACATGGAACCAGATCCAGGTGCAGTCAGTTACATGTCGGTGCCATTGATGTCGCAAGACTATCAACATGCTGATCCGAGATATCCGGCGGATCCATACATGGTCAGTTTTGACCATTACGATCCATACCTCGGGTATCCTCCGCAACCTGGTTACCCAGGTCCTCATGGAATTTACATGCCACGATCGCATTCACCACACAGCCCGCATAGTCCGTCAGAACACAGTCGTGCATCACCACCGCATGGTACATAATCGATTTCTCACCTACTTTCATAGAAATTAAACTTACTATTACCAATACGGGGCTCATTCTGCATTCAAACTGATCACTTTCTCGAGTAGACTTTCTAATATTTTTTCTATTTCGTTTATCAATATCAAACGTGTAAATAATCCTTACTTCATTTAGAAATATTATACAATTTAATGTACAGTCATGAAGTGTCAGAATGTAAAAAATGTTCGATGCACAAATTGTATCATTTATTAATGTTTATGCAAACAGAATATTTGCGTAAAGCAGCACCATTCGTCGAAGGTGGTTACAACGACATTGACCCAGGTCTTAATCCGGCTTTACAAGATCATTATCGCATTACTCCAAGCCCAGGCGGTCCCGGAGATCAATATGGTATAACAACAAATCTATATTTATGCATAGATTATTTTTTACATTTTTTTATTCATATCATCAAAGTGTAAATGTTTTTTTTTCTTATTTCAAATTAAATTATTTCTAGAAATATGAACAATTTTGTTAAACAAATACTCATGTGTATGTATTAGATTGTCCCATAAGTTCTTTCTTTTTTAAATGGATAATAGATGAGCCTGCATGCCCACAAACATAGCCGGCTCAAAGTCATAGATAACGTGACGCGAAAAGAACTTATGGGACAACCTAATACATGTACATGTATATGCTGGTATATATACAAAATATAATATATATATTTGTCGGCAATTATGATGATGGATTAATTGTAAGTAAAAAGGTTAGAAAAATTAATTGAAATAAATCTCAAAATTATTTAATTTTTTCAATTTTGTTATTTATGATACTGATGTTTTTTATTTATGATTTCACTGTTATAATTACCTCGGTACAAATAAATTATTATATTATATTTTATGAATATTTCATTCAACGAGAATAACATCATCGAAAAACTTGAATGCTTTCACCGTTTAAACACACGGCTTAATTCACTGTCTTATCTGTTCATTTCATCTGTTCATTTCACTTTTAGATCAGATCAGCAATTCGTGGAATATGGATGACTCCGGCGAGCCCTCACAACATCCTCATGGTAGGGCTACATTATATTTATTATTTTATTTTACTGTCATCTTGCATATCCATGCGCTTATATTGATTTATTATTTATTATCAGTTTATATTAATCGCAAAATACATGTGTATCATTCATTTTCATGCATATTTATGTTGAGTAAGCAAATATTTTGTCGCATTACTTCATAGTACCTTTCCCCTTTTCCCTGTCCTCCAAAATTCCTTCCTCCTCGCCTACATTCGGACTCGTATATCAAGTTCCGATCTAAAACGATGAAGATAATGCAAGTGAATTATGCTTTCCGTAGCAACAACAGCAACATCTTAAACAACTGCAGCAACAATGTCAGCAGCAGCAGCAGCAGCTTCGTGTTTGATGTTTTTCTTTATTTATTTTATATTTTTCTCGACAAGAAGGTAATACATTTCGCGTGTGTAACGTAATAACGTGTTATAATTTCAGATGAGAATAAAGTGGCCTATGGTTACGTATCTCCATCCCCATATGGGCCAGTGGGATACGGTCCTGGTGTTGGGGTAGGTCCAGTGGCAGTTCCTAACGATGTACCCGGATACGACGAAGGTCATCCGATCCCATTGTCGTCTGGTGTACCACCAGGGATATTTGAGGATGAGGTACACCTTCAACGGTTACAATCCGGTCATCCGGTGGTACCGGGTATGACATCGCCCTTGGACGATGATCAAAAATCAATGAGATGGAGAGATCCTAACTTATCGGAAGTTATCAGTTTTCTTAGCAGTCCAAATAACATTATCAAAGCTAATGCAGCTGCCTACTTGCAACATCTTTGTTATATGGACGATCCAAATAAACAGAAAACACGTAGTCTAGGAGGCATTCCACCCTTAGTGCAATTATTGGATCATGACGATCCCGATATCTATAGAAACGCATGTGGGGCGTTACGAAACTTGTCTTATGGGAGACAAAACGACGAGAACAAACGTGCGATAAAGAACGCTGGTGGTGTACCCGCTCTAATTCATTTGTTGCGTATGACGCTTGATGCCGACATCAAGGAGCTTGTAACCGGAGTACTGTGGAATTTGTCTTCTTGCGAAGTAAGTACCTTTATTTTATTTCCTTCTGCTATACTAGCTCCTTATTATAAACTTGATTATCTATAATCACCCAACAAAATTCTATTCGAATTGAGAACTCTGATTGAACATAGCATACCTTGATTTTATTCTTACTTTTAATAGTTCTATATCAATGTCATATAAATCTCAGTAAGAGACCGATAATTTGCATAATATGACACAGTATCAGATGTTACCCTTTACTCTGCGGTAAAGTGCACACTCGCTTGTCAACTGTCCCATATAATTAACAGTAGCTTATTGGTGGTTAACTCTGCTGTAATAAAAACGTTCCAATTGGTTCATCTTAAGATTGAACATTAACATTTTGATGTTATTATAATTAAACGCGTTTTACCGTAATAATAAAACTTATTTAAATAATTCTTGAAAAATAATCGTCGGTAGTATCGAAAGGGTTAATAGCATTGCTCTTTTTTTACGTGCGTTGTATTGTCAAACACTCGCGTATTAATATTTGTGCATCCCGATTGTGTGCAATTATGATTGCACAGTTATGAATTCGTCACTTTGATTATATTTTGTTCATTGTCAAATTAACAATGGCCACTTGTCGTTACGCTTGCACCAGAAAGGATCAACAAAAAAACATTCTTTTTTTACAAATATAAAATGTATTTAATTGAAAATATCGTGTCCCGTACACGCTCAATATTGCCGTCAGCAGTGGCTTTGAATGGACGATTAACTTCTTTTCATGGCTAATATTTTTACTACTATTTAAAAAATGTTTAATCCACACATACACACACACACACATTCGTTAAAATTTCGTCGGTGTAAAACAATGTTCTCTATTGTGGTTAAAATCTTCGATGAATTCTGGACACTGTTACGTCTTTAGACCACAAAGCACGGATTACTAATCTCATTACTCTTCTTTAATGTTAATGTAATGCGGTGTGGTCATTGTTAATGTCACGATAAATAGAATGTAACCAAAGTAACAAGTTTGAAACTGTACAGTTGTGATAACACGAATACTAATATGAATACGGTCAGCCACGAACATTAATACGTGAAAATTTAACGATGCAATGTAGGGCAACTGTACCTAATATGGAATCCAGTAATATTTCAGCAAGTAAACAATGTAAACTATCGAAATAATCAAAATTGCAATTATTTTTGTCCTAATTCTTATATATATTGTATGTTTATTTATCTTGAATATATATTTAAAGGATTTGAAACGATCGATCATCGACGACGGAGTGACGATGGTAGTGAAGAACATAATAATACCTCATAGCGGCTGGGATCCAAGTTCTTCAAACGGGGAGACATGTTGGTCAACAGTATTTCGTAATGCATCGGGTGTTTTAAGAAACGTCTCTAGTGCTGGAGAATACGCGAGAAAAAAATTAAGGGAATGTGACGGACTGGTGGATGCTCTCTTATATGTAGTGCGTTCCGCGATTGATAAGTCGAACATTGGGAATAAGATAGTGGAAAATTGCGTATGCATCTTAAGAAATTTAAGTTATCGGTGTCAAGAAGTTGAGGACCCCAATTACGACAAACATCCGATACAGTCGGCGGTGCAGAACAGAGTTGCGGCACCAGTGAAAGGTGAGAACCAATCCCATGTTTCTTTTTTTCCATAATACTTTTCTCTCAAGAAAGAACAAAATTATATTTTTTTTTCCTTTATGTGTCCATTTATTATTCATTCGTGGACATTTCTGCAATTGACGTGCAACAGAAATGCATGTGTATCCGCAAATTTAAACTATGCAATTCGTTTATTTCTTACAATTTAATTATTAACATTCTTGTAGAAAAAAAGAGGTGAGATTTAGTGATAAGTATAATTAACAAATTATATTTAGTGTAGAAACTAGTAATAATAGTTACGAGTACGAAAATTACAACGATGAATCATGTCTTTTAACAAATATTATGGTTTTGCTAGAGTATCGTTATAGTAAATTTGTTTGAAGAATAATTGTGTTATTAAAAACGTCATTTTGAAAAATATCAGTAGGATTAAAAATGATTTTCGTTTTAAAAAAGAAGAAGAGGGACGTTTTTTGGGATTGAATACATTTTAAGATTAGCGTATGTCAATAGGATAGGCCTTTTTTATGGGGTTAAAAAACTAACAGAGTATTGACACAGAAAGATATTTTTTTTTTTACATGATTACTCGTTACACAGCCATCACGTGACAAAGATTTTAAATATTATTCTTATTATTATTATATAATTTATTTATTTCTTTTTGCATATGAAGATAATTATTAATATTATCGAGATTAAAATAAAATTAAAGAACGATATCCGTTTCGACTTTGGCATGAATTTAAAATCTATTTAAACTTTTTTTTTAGCGTACAGTTTATGCCAAGGTAAGACATTACTGTAATTTCACACATAGTTAAATTAGATTAATTACTTAATTAATGATTTATTAATTAATTTTTTTAAATATGCATCGTTATACAAGTGCATGCAACGCTTAGTGATATTATAAAATATTTATTCTCTCGTGGCTCTTTATTACGAGCTCTTCAAATATTTCAAGAGAGACATATCTGTATATCATATGTTATTATTATTATTATTATTATTATTATTATTATTGTTATTATTATATTTTATTCATATATATTTTTAAAATTATATATATTAAACACATCTGCAATCGACAAACATCACACTATTAATTTATTCGTCTCATCGGAACAAAAATATTAATTTGAATGATATATTGTAATTATTCAAAATAATAATATATTAAAATCAACAAATAACCGGCAAATTACCAATTGCTTTTGGATATGATATTTGCTTTTACGTTAATGGCGTCAACTAAAATATCAAAGTATTTTACTTGAAATAATTATTGCAACTATAAAAATACAAAAGATTTTACGTATATTGTAAATAATGAAATAATACAATGAATAAATTCATATTAATTATAATGATACGAATCTAGGCAATATTTGGCCCACTTCGGTACTTTTGGCACAGCCTGTATTTTTATGCATATTTAAAATTTGTTTGTAATGTTTATGCTACTAATTTCATGGCAATCTTTATATCTGCATTTATATTTAAAAAAACAAAAAGGAAGGACGAAAATATTGCAAAGCTTGGAGCGCTTTAGTTGGATTGAAACGAAACGAGACTCGAGTTATGTTGTTTAAAAAAATAACATTGCATAGTGTAGGCAGTATTTCAATGTTTTTTCAGTTGGCTTTCAGTTCAATGGCAATGTACAGACATACATATATATACATAACACACGTACATGCATATATATACATACGTAGTACCGAAGAAATAAATCATCGATGCGTAGAAATTGTATATCTTCGTTATAATCGAATGCATGAAGTTTTTTTGTGTTAACTATAAGAGCAGCAGCTCGAACGTAAACACGATTATTAAACTTGATCAACATTGTTAGTAACGAACGTGATTGCGTAGATATTATTGGAGGATTGGGGTGGGATAGATTAAAAAAAAAAAAAGAAAAAAGAACATCACTAATGATTATGTTCCATTCATTCAACAAATTGGGTCCATATCTCATCTTTTTCATCGAATAAAAAATTCGCGCCACATCGATAAAGAATTGCGTGTGTTTTGCATAGATGTATGTGCGTGCGTGCGTGCGTGCGTGGCGTGTCTGGTTTTGACATTAATATCGCAGTCAATATCAAATAATAGTAATCGATTTCATACATATACGATTCGTACGAATGACCACACGATATTCATTTTGATTGATTGATTTATTTTTGTATTCGTTGGTTTTTATTTGCTAATTAAATTTGTCCTTTTTTCTTTTTGTTTCTCTGTCATAGGTGAAAATTTGGGTTGCTTTGGTGGTAGTAAAAAGAAGAAGGACGGTCAACCGGTTCAAAAAGAGAATGCAACGTCACGCACGATGAGTCCAAGAACGGATCCGGTCAGAGGGATGGAATTACTCTGGCAACCGGAAGTCGTTCAGTCTTATTTAAGCCTTTTACAGACATGCTCTAATCCGGAAACATTAGAAGCTGCGGCAGGAGCATTGCAAAATCTTGCAGCTTGTTACTGGCAACCGAGTATTGAAATTCGGGCAGCTGTTCGTAAGGACAAGGGCCTTCCTATTTTAGTCGAATTGTTAAGAATGGAGGTACGTGTCTTCTTCTTTCAAAACATCTACAATGTATTTTCTTTATTCTTTTCTTTTCTTTCCGTTTAATTTGAGAGAAAAATCACTCGCAACCAGCACATTTCACTATCTCAAAGGAAAAATACTGTACATTTGTACAAAGTGAATATATTTGATCAATATATATATTTTCCCAGGTGGATAGAGTGGTTTGCGCAGTAGCAACTGCTCTGAGAAATCTCGCGATAGATCAGCGTAATAAGGAGCTAATTGGTAAATATGCGATGAGAGATCTCATACAGAAGTTACCCTCGGGGAATAATCAGCACGATCAGGGGACGAGCGACGATACGATAGCAGCGGTGCTTGCAACTCTGAACGAAGTTATCAAGAAGAATGCCGAATTTTCACGATCTTTATTGGACGCCGGAGGTGTCGACAGGCTTATGAACATAACGCGACAACGTCAAAAATATACCCCTCGTGTTCTTAAGTTCGCAGGTAAGGAAAATAAGATCAAATACAAAAAAAAAAAACAAAAAAGGAAGAAAAATATGAAGTATAATCTTATTCGCGTCTCGCGATAATCCCGCCTTTGCCGTTCCGAAAAAAAACCCATTAATTTCGTTTAATAAAGTGATTTAAAAACTCGGTCACTTCCCCTCTTCACTTTTTTATAGGACAAGTTCTTTTCACGATGTGGCAACATCAGGAATTACGTGACGTTTATAAGAAACACGGCTGGAAGGAACAGGACTTTGTAACGAAAACTGTCGCTGCTAGAAATTCCGGACCTAATTCGCCAAATAATGCTAACAGGTATTGCCGTACTATTCAATTATTAATACTACAAAAGACAAATTCTATCATTTTCTTTTTCTTATTATATTTATATATAAGACAACTTTGATATCCTCTGTTAATTAATTTTTAGTTTTGGGACTCTGCTTTTTATTCAGTTCTTATATTGTTGAATTTTTATTTTGTCTATGACATTTTTGTGTGCTTTTGATTCGTTTTCATTACATGATTAATAAATTTCTATTTTATGTTATGTTATATTTTTATTAAATTTAATGCAGAGTCCCTGTTATACATAAAAACGTTTATTCTACGTTAAATATAGCTATGATTGTAGCACATTGAATCGACCAATGGCGAGCCAAGGAAGTACGAGATACGAAGATAGAACTATTCAAAGAGCTAATATTAATTCAAATAACGTTGGACGACCTACAATTTACCAATCTGTAAGTAATGATATGCAGTAGCGTAATAAATAATACATTAGTGCATTATATATCAAGATATTTTTATATATATACATGAGCGTATCGTAATGAATAAAAAAAGAAGAAACAGTAGTAAATGAACAAAAAACAAAACAAAAAAAAAGAAACCAAACGAAAGAACGAAAAAGAACAAATGTTTTCCCGGAACAAATTTAGCCAATATTATTATTATACAATATAATCGACAATTATATGTGTATCTACGTAAAAGTGAACAATGTTTGACTTTAAGAAAGTTCTAACAAGTTTTTTTAATACTTTTTTTAATTATTATATACGTAATTTTAGTCATATATATAGATATATATATATATATATATAAAAGAAAAATTCAATTTTTCGTCATTTATAATAGGTAGATACATATATACATACTTACATATACAAATACATGCATACGATTGACCCTAACAAATAGGATGTATATTTTATAGAATTTTTTTGAATAAGTGCCAACATGTGTTATAAATAAAAGTTCTTTTTTTTTTGTATTTTTTTTTTCATTTCTCCCAACAATGTGATAATTATATACACTCTCGAGGTCTATCTTATTATTGGTCCTCTATTGCATACAAAAAGAAAAGAAATGAACAAATAAAAATTTTACGATTAGGAAAACGTTGATTTGTAACAACTATACGTAAGATATATTTAATAATATTTATAACAATTTAGAAATACATTTGTATACATACGTAAAAACACTGGAATATATTATTATCATTGTATCAATGTAGTGATCTAATATTCTAATGCACATTAATTACTTGTCAAACTATTTTTTTTTTTAAATTTCTATGTATTTGATAATCGTTCGATCGTCATTCACGATTTAAAAAAAAGAAAAACTCTGACTTCTTATCATACATATACGCACATACACGCACAGTCGAAAATTCAACGTGCATTATAGACTTGGAACATTTCTTGGTAGATAAATAAAAAAATAGAAACTAGAATTAGACCATTAGACAGAATAACATATCAATGCAGAAAATCCGTAATATGCAGTAATAATTTAATTGAACGACAAAATAGGATCTCATTTAATATCGTTAGATATATTCTATATTGAACATAGCATATATATGCACATGTATCGTAAATCCTAATCATATAAAATAATAATGTCCATGTAATAATATCGCTAATAAGATAGTATTAATCGCATTTATAATAAATTCGTAATAATAATAATAGTAATAATAAAATAAATAAATAAATAAACAAATAAAAGAAATAAATGAAGAGCTTGAGGTATGAACAAAATGATGAGAAATCATTCGCTACTACCACCGCGATAAAAGCCATCCCTGCCGCGTTAATCAGGATAAGAAGTTATTCTTTATTTAAAAATCTTACCATAAAAAACAACCAAAAAGAATCAAAAAACTTAATTTAATGCACTTATCAGGTCCCCCACCCCCACCCTTCCATTCTCACTTTTGACAAAATACAAAGTAAAAAAATAAAAAAATAAATATAGAAGAAATAAGAAAAGCGCAAAGTGGAAAGAAACTGAAAAAGGGAAAGAATGGAGAAGAGAGTGAAAGAGAGAGACAGAGTGGGAGAGGGAGAAGAGGAAATAAAAAAATAAAAAATTAAAAAATTAAAAAAAGAGAAAAGCCCCCCCAGAGCTTGTATACTAACCGTTGGCTTGTGTGTATGTTGCAGCAGCCGAAACCCGGTGAGCCGCTCTACGCGCAAGTTAACTTGGAGAAGAAAAAGAAGCGGCAATACGAGCTGGGGGTGGGCCAGGGAGGTGGTGGTGGTGGAGGAGGTGGTGGCGGTGGCGTAGGTGGTGGCGGTGGCGTAGGTGGTGGCGTTGTCGGTAGTGGGGGTGGTGGTGGTGGTGTTGGTGTTGTCGGTGGTCAAAATCAGGGACCAGTCGGTACGGTATCGAGCGTAACTGGTGGAACTGGCGGTGCGCCAGGTACCACTCAGTGGATGCCTGATGGCGTTTCCATCGGTGTACAAGATGGGACACCAGCAAATGCAACCGTTAGCATACCACCGAGTTCAAATGCAGCTTCGGCTGGTGATTCTTGGGTATAAAGAAATAAGTTGCTGTTGCTGCCGCAATTTTACGAAATATGTCGATTCGATTCATCGAACGGATTGGGTCATATCGGCATTCAAACTTTTTCACACGTGTTAAACGACTATGACGATGACTATGATAAGTTCTTCTTCCTCAACTATTTCGTCCTCGTCGTTATCTTCATCATTATCATCGTCATCGTCATCATCATCATCATCATCATCATCATCATCATCATCATCATCATCATCATCATCATCATCATCGTCGTCGTCGTCGTCGTCGTCGTCGTCGTCGTCGTCGTCGTCGTCGTCGTCGTCGTCGTCGTTATTATCGTCATCATCATTATCATTATCATCACCATCTCCACCATCTTCTTCTACTCCGAGCCTGCTCGTCGTCGACCACAGCGAAATACGTCTCTACTACGATCGACCATTGAAAAGTTAGGACGATTCAAGGAGGAAGAAGCCTTTTCCGTTCCTTCTTCCATCCTGTTGTGACGCTGAGATGATAAAAAAAGAAAAAGAAAAAAAAGCTTGAAAAGCTTTATCCGTCAATACAGCCTCGCGCGTAATCCACTCGAATCGAACTCCCGTTTACTCCTTTCTTCTTTCCGCCTGATTGTTCACACATATATTGTATACACACTCATACACACATACATACATATAAATATATATTTATGTCAGTGTTCAATAAGAAGGCTGGAATTTGTTGAGATACTAAAATACGACTCGGACATACATACATACATACATACATGCATATAAATATATATATACATACCATAAGGTATTATTACTATTATTATTATCACCATGTTATGTCAGCAAAATGCGAGAAACGAAGAGCATTGAAAACTGCACTTTAGTGCACTCTTTCTTTGAACTATGTTTGATAAAAAAAAAATGGCGACTCGTCCGACCACATCCGCAGCAACAGTAGTTGCACTAATGGCTCTAAGGAATATGAGAAGAAAAAATAGTAAATAAAGAAATAAGTAAAGAAATAAAGAAAAAACTTCATTGCACAATTCTAAATTAATATATATATATATATATATACGTACACCACATACAAATATATGAATATTCATGTAAATTTATTACCGCATTACCGAATATAACGGCACACGTGGAGTATACCGACGAGCGTACACTGTTGTTTCATTATTATAAATAAGTGTACGCATAAATACGCGATTTGCATATTATACATATTATATGCGCGACTGAAGAAAAGTAAGAGTGAGAGAGAAAGAAAGTGAATAATAAAATAGCATATATATATATATACACAAAAACATATACACACATATATACATAAAAGTGCATACATGCACGCTATATACAAAAGCACGCATACGTGATATAATGTAGTTGACATAATTATTTGTATTAAACGTAAATTGCCTCGAGGCTGTGGGTGTGGCACGAGAGAATGGTGATGAGATTTATAAAAGCTGAATTGTTTTGAAAATAGTAATTGTTTTTACGGCGCGTGGGTAATAAAAGTATACATTAAATAAATATATTATAAAAAAAAAAAATATATATTACACACACACACACACACACACACACACACACATGGGAAAGCGAGATATTCTATATGCGATTCATAAAAAAGAAAGATGCGTGTGCCTGTGAAAAGAAAAGAAAGAACAGAAAATAAACTTAAAAAAATGTGTCTCTGCTTGTGTTCGACGTCGGATTATCCCTATGTATGCATGCGTGGGCTCGCAAAAGCCTGAGATTAGAATTAGATTTAGAAAGAGACGACTGGTTACTTATTAGCCAGTGATGAAAACTAAATAAAATTAATGAAAATATGAAAAAGGATGCGACGAGAGTGATAGGAAACGATTGACAACGTTACATGTCGAATTTCTAGATGAAGGTATATATTATATCACGCTCGAATTTATGTAATTATTAAAAATAAAGAAAAAATTACCATAGGAAATATTGCTATGATAGAACGAAAAAATAAAAGAAGAAAAGAAGAAAAATTATGGCCAGAGCAATGATCGTCGTTGCGCTAATTGTGTATCGCTTAATGTTTAAGAGATCAATGAAGATGAAATATAGATTGAAAACAGAGGAAACAAATGAGAGAGTGAATAATGTATTAATTCGTTATCGACTGGTTGCGAGAAGACATTATTGATAATCGATATATACATATTATATAGAAAATAATTTGAGCGGTCATCATAACTGAAACTTTCCCATTAACATGTTTAAAAAATCTGCTCTGTTGGTTATTTAAAGATGAGAAACATACGGAGGAGATCTATACATATTATTTATATATATATACTATATATATTATATATTATATATATTATATATATATATATATATACATCCTTGTTCTATTTCTTAAATGATATTACGAAAGTTGACGAATGATGTTTGCAAATGATTCGATCTAACGTAGCGTTGATAATACCAAGGGTTAGAAAAGAAAATGGAAAATAAATAAGAAAGATAGAAAGAGATAGAGATAGATGACATGCTGCTCGTGCACACTTTTAAATAAGAGATTAAACTTGAACTTTAAAATCAATGCAATTATCTCGATTGGGGCCCAATCGATCATCGTTACCGATCATATTCAGTGTTCGAAGTTAATGTCTCGTTGTTTATGTAAGAAAAAAGAAGAGAAACATACGCTCACACATCCATACATGAGCATATACATACACAGATTTCTTCTCGATCATATGCATATGTATGTGTACATATTAATAGTAATGTTATTATTATCGTACACATAAACACACACACCCACACACACACCCACACACACACACACACACACACACATATATATATATACAATGCGCACCAATTTCTTTTTCTCATCTACGTTTTATTATAAACTGATATGAAAAGTTAGCAATGGAAAGAACAGAGAATAAATAAATAATGGAAAAAATAAACTAGATTAAAGAGAGAAAGAGAGAAAGGGAAAGAGATAGAGAGAGAGAGAGAGAGAGAGAGAGAGAGAGGGAGAGAGAGAGAGAGAGAGAGAGAGAGAGAGAGAGAGAGGGAGAGAGAGAGACAGAGAGAGAGAGACAGAGAATGTGATAAATAATATATATTAACGACGTGGTCGATGATATAATTATATTGAAAAATACCAAATCGTAAGGTTTATCGCACTAGCGTGTATAAACAAATAACACTCGTAAAATTAGTCTATCACTTAATGCATCATACACTTATTTTAAAATATCTTCTCTTATGTAAGAATACCATGTACACAAGAGGGTGGAAATTGTGAAAGAAAGTTCTACGAAGAAAAAGAAACAAACCAACCAACGAACAAACAAACAAGAAGAAGAAAGAACAGGTAAAACACAAATGGAAAGAAACAAATTTTTAAACATCGATTCGTCTTGAAAGTTACTCCCAATATCTTCGTCTCTTCGAATACTATACTTAGAATATTATAGAAGATTGCATAGAATAAAAGTAGAGAAGGAGAAAAGAAACGGGGGGATGATGAGGGGTGAGAGTAGACGAATCACAAGATATGAAGAGAACCAAAATACAAAATAAAAAAAGGAACGAGCTTATCTTTCGGTTTGCAAGTAACTCCGATGTCTAATAAACATTTTTTGCGATGAATCTATAATGAGTAGAGAAATTGGTGGTGCAGGAGGGATATTTTCAAAGATTTTGGACCATTCCGCTCGAGAGAGACAATGTAAAAGAGGGAAGGAAAGAAGGGGGCGGCTCTAGTTAGCATAACGAGACAAACAACAGCGTAAAAATAAAAATGATATGTATAACACAAATATAAGAAATCATGATAAAACAATGTCGGTGCGAGCATAATAAATTTCCTATGTTCGCATAAGTTTCCAGGCCGTACGTTTCTTATGACCACATTCGCATCGTGTACTCGCATTCTCCTCGTTAATGTTTACAACTTTTTTTTTAACCAAAGAAGGAGAGATTAAGGGAGAAATAAAATAAAATAAAATAGAAAAAAGAACATATATTGAATAGTAGGAAGAAAAATTGTCTCTCATATGTGATCTACTAATTATTATAATCCGCTAACGAGTGATAAGAATTGAATAAGAATTTATTTCATATAATTCGTCTTATAATATAATGAATTTTAATTTAAAATAAATCAGAATATTAATATGTTACGATTTCTTTGAAAATGTAAGAGATAAGAGGGATGTGAGTACACATATGAATGGATCATACATAATACAAACATATTCACAGACGCACATATTCAGGCAAGGAAATTACTTGCCGATGGTTCATGAACGACGAAGATATACAAACAAAGCCTATAATAATAATTAAATTAAATTATACAACTAAAAAATCTTTAAACAGATTACACAGATGGCAAAAATGATCAACGAAGCAAACGCAATATGATTGAAGAAAAAATACTATACTACATGTATCAACCAAGTAACATACCTGAAAATGACGATGCAAAAATATGCTAACTCGTATACGTGGAGGGTAACAAGAGAACAAATTCTAAGATATTAGAAAAGAAAATATAATAATAAAAGTGTTATAGAAAAAATGTTAAGTGATACACAAACATACACAACACACACACACACACACATATTACATACGTGCACGTATACAAGTAAATAAGTACACTTTCACGTATCAAGATATTACTATTACTATTATTCTCAAGAACACGATGCACCTAGCACCTTTTTAGGGGTTACTGCGAATGTATTGGTTCGATCGATTGATCGTACGGAAGATTTTGATATCCCTTTTTTATTCATTTCGTGTCTATACCTTGTGAACCAGCGATTTATAATTTTCTACGATGATAAATAATTAAATAAATAAATAAATAAATAAATAAGAAAGAATGAAATGAAACCTTATAAAAACGAAGAAAAATCATGCGAAGATGGGTGGAAGATTGTTTAAACGATTTTATAGGAAAATATTTAAACAAAAAAAGGACAAAGAGATAAGAAAATGATTAATAGCGTTTTGTCAGGTCACATTAAACAAAAAAAAAAAAAGAAAAGATAAAGAAAAAGCACGACTTTTGGGAAAATTCATTTTTGTCCCATAGTTGAAAGGCGTCTTTTAACGATATAATTATATAAGTATATACACATATAAACATAATACGTACAGACACATACACACGTACATATACACATAAATATATAAATATATATAAGGCTGAACAGTTAAGTTAAGAAAAGAAATATGTATACATGGATTAGGCATGTAAGCCACGTCACACATACAGGGAAATTGCGGAAATGATCATTGAAAAATCGTTAGATTTGCATAATCTAAGAAAACGTTTCGTTAGATTAGAATTAAAATGTTGTGATGTAACATATATTCGTACATTTATTTGGTTTTTTAACAGATTTGAAAAAATACTAGAAAAATGAGACGAATATATGGTACAATTCGATAAAGTGAAGTATAAAAAAAATGAAGATCGTCGATTAATCGAATGACCGAATTGTTTATTGCGTGCGGTTAAGACGAGAAGCCAAGAATAAATAAGACGACTCATTATCTCCTCACCTTTCGATCCATGCACCATTCGTTCTTCCTTCTCATTGTATTATACGCATGAACGTCAACGACAACAATTGATGCATAAATATGCATATATACATGTAGATATATGTAGTATACAGAGAAATAGTATACAGAAATATGCATACATTTTTTGCCAGAATCTGTAATATATACATAAAAACATACACATGCGAATCACGTTTGTACAAAAATCGTTCGAATGCGGAGTTTTCGTATCTCGATTGACCGGTCAAAAAAATTGTTTCTATTTCTTTGCATCTTTACTTCTCGTGGTATTGCGATAAATAATGATTTTCCATTTTATCGGAAGAAGATAATCAATTCTAATCTCTGCCTCTCTCTTATTCTTTCTCTCTCTTTCTTTTTTTTTCTTTCTCTTTTGTAGTATTTTTGTTCAATATTTGATTTTAACTGTTTTCATACAAATAAATGTTAAATATGTACATTCAAATGTTTCTTTTATTTTATTAAAGTCATTTTACTATTATATTAAATTTATTTTGAGTTTCATTAAAAAAAAAATCGCGCTCACGTTTACATTAAAAATACAATTTACAATAAAATTCTTCTTTCATTGATCGTTTGTTTTGGAATATTTATTACAAAATTTCTATGATTATTATATTTTTTAAATATTATGTTGGTTTTTAATAGAGTCGAGTGAGAGAAGCTTTGTAGATTGTATCAAACATACACATAGAGCAAAATATTATAAAATATTATAAAACATCGTGCACGTCATAAAATTAATGTGAGAAATAGTATGTAAGAGAGAGAAAGAAAGATATAAGTATCACAAAGAATAAATTTTACCGATCACGAAATATATATAGATAGATAGATAGATAGATAGATACATACATACATAGTACATACATACATACATACATACATACATACATACATACATACATACATACATACATGCATAAATACAAACATATACGATTTCAGCCTACGATTCTTATGAGAACTTATCGTGCGTGTCCGTATTTTCTACCTTTTTTCTATATTGTGTGTTCACGATATATAAAATTAACGGAAGCAGAAGGAAAATATCGATTTCTCGCAAAGAACATTTTTACGCACTCGTTGAGCTAAAAACAAATTGTCGGCCTAACGCCCAGGGATCTCTCTCATTGAATCATCTATACAGTATCGTTTTGATGAGAAAAAAAATTATAAAGAAAGGCGAAAAAAAAAGAGAAAAAAAATACTGACAGATAAAAAATGAAGTGACGAACGATCGCGAAAAAATATATAAAATATTAAAAATTTCATCCTCTTTATCCTAATAATCAACCTTTCCGGTTCAATAAATGAACCCTTTCCTTATTTTTCTTGCATAATTTTCACTTTTTCTTCACCGAAGTTATTGTAAATGGTGTGTTGGTAATTAAATAACAAAAAAATGAGAAAAAGAAAAAAGGAAAAAAGAAAGACTGGTAGCGTTTATAAAATTTCGTTAATAGCGATCATCGTTCCCTGGAGCTTCCTTGGTCTATCTACGGAATTAGAATCGTAAAATCGATGTCGACTTTGCTTCTAATAACGAACGATGTAATTAAACACAAATCGAATACATGCATACATACACATAATAATATCACAGTTAAGGATTCACGAATTTTCGGTCTATTGGAGTCGTTATGGTCTTGAAACATTATTGATACGTCTCTCGTTTGTTTTAATAAAAAACAAATTTCAAAAAGATATAAAAAATAAATAAATATACAAAAAATATGTATAAAAATCACGAGATAAGTGACTGAATTGTAAGTAAGTTAAAAATGAGATAAATGTATGAGATTCGTAAGATTATCTAACAAGAAGAGACGAATCAATGCCGTTTTAGGGTCGTTAAATGGACAATGATAAAAAAAAATGAAATAAAATAAAAAAATAAGCATTAATCACAATTTACCATTACATGTACACACTCGCATATTGAATAGAAATGAATAGTCTACTGTGCTGCATACATATTTAAATTTAAAGAATGCATAAAAAAGTAAGCATGGGTGTGCATCTTAGATGTATTAGAGGAGTTCCTCATCAGACGTTTAGTATTAATTATTAAACGACGGTAAAAGGAAAGGAAGGATTAACAACAACAATCTACAACAACAATAATAACTAAGCTACAAAGCAAATATACAAAAATATGCATAAAATGTTGTATCCCATATGGACGAGAAAAGAGGAAGGGGTTCAATGTTTGTTTTTTCGTTTCTTTTTTTTAATTTATTTTCTCTTCATGGTCTTGTTTTTTTTTCTTTTTTTTATAATTATATATCTTTACGTTCTATTTACTTATTTTCCTAATTAATATTTTTACGAAGCACAAAAGTTCGTTCATTTTAAATAGATTTATTTTATTAAATGTAATTGACTGCGATACTGATCAATCTTCCATAGTTTGTAGATTCTTTTTGTTATAATCGCGTATTACCGTACCGTTATATAT
>NW_014569814.1:200219-201394 GCF_001313835.1 Polistes canadensis
TATATATTATATTATATTATTAATTATTATTATTATTTCTAGTACAACAAGCTGGATGTCTTTAGTTTGTCGTAAGAGTTTGTACAGTTTGTAAAGGAAATATTAGCACAATTAAATATTATAAAATCAACTCGTTTATATATTATCGTTCGCGAGTTGATGTTTAAACGGGAATTACACTTGCATATATTATATAAATAAATAATCACGAATTTTTTAAGTAAGAGCGAGAGAAAAAAAAGCTAAATATGAACGATCAATGTGTTACATCTGTGTTTTGATTTTTTCTTTCATGAGCTATGTTTTGTTTTCACCTCACACCGAAAGACAAAAAATGGAGAACGAGAATGTGAGGGAAAGAGAAGGAAGAAAGTATGTTTTCTCTTTCTTTCTCTCTCCTTTTTTCTGCCTTTCTCACTTTTTACCTTATATACATTATATCGTGATATATATAAGTCGTACAACCCCTTTCTCTTAAACTCCTTCTGACACACGATAAAAACATAAAATTAATAAATAAAAAAAAAAACAAGATAAAAAGTATGTGCGGTGGAGATATCATCGTTTATTTAAACATTGTAATATGTGTTTATGCAATTTCATTGACAGGAAGGATTCATAGTACTAATAAAAATATAAAAATAAAAAGAGAAAAAAGAAAAAAAGAAAAAAAATTATATATATATATACATAGGTATATATAATTTTTAAGAGGGCTGAAGAAAAAGAATATATATAAGAAACAAGTGTTATTCATTATTTCATCGACGTCGAATTAATTTATATCGGACAGAGTATCACGCATATACAATAATTATTATAAACGAAGATTGAATAGTGTATTTCAAAACCCGACTGACAACAATTAAAGAATTTAATTGTTCTGATATTGGCTTACTTCTTTTTACTCTATTTTTTGAATTTTTTAATTTAAAATAAATAATTCTTTTCTCAAAGTTTTATTAGATCCAAGCCTAGTTTTTTGTCGATTAAATGAATGTATGAAATAAACGAGAGAGACAGACAAATTTCAAAAATATTTACTACAATTATTACTAAGTTTACTCTTAGGGAAGTTGTTTTTTTGGACGGGTTTAATTAAGATGAACACAATATTTATCCGTTGAACGTTTCGTCTCTATTTGAGACTTCCTCAGCAACTTGATAGTTATGTT
>NW_014569814.1:201754-209855 GCF_001313835.1 Polistes canadensis
ACTTAGTAATAATATTAATAAATTTTGGATAAGAAAAAAATCTTGATTATATTAACATTTACTACAATATGTTCAAAACTTACTTTTTAGTTCTGTTTAAATATCTTTTTTTGTATTATTTAAAGAATAGTTTCGCGTTATATAGATAATTGGACGTACGATTTTGTGTGGGACACTCAGTATATTTCTTTTTTATCTTTGCCTTCTTGGAATCTCATAAAATTCAAACGCACAACGGAAAGCAAGTAATCCACTTGATTCGAGGCTGATCGTTAATTAAGGCATGGATTGCCCTGCGGATTGTCAATTTGCAATTGTAAAAGGCTCTGGCATTCTATTCTACGCGCGTAATCTCGTCTGTGTCTCTTGAATAGTCGTCGAAGTGAATCATTTTACCTACCCACCTATATATACCTGATACCATCTATCTCATGTTTCTTTCCAATCGTATGGAAATTATTTTCCAAGGACGAAACTTCTGTTGCGATTGATTGCTATTTTTAAATAACGAAATGTAAAAAAAGAATTCTTTTACATTTTTTATTTCCTAACTAGTTTTTTTTTCTTCGTAATTATTAGTTACAACGAAGAAAGAGAGAGTGTGAGAGAGAGAGAGAGAGAGAGAGAGAGAGAGAGAGAGAAGATGTAAGTAAGTATAATATTTATTGCTCTACATTGTAAATTAGTATATTCAAATAAGTACATTAAAATTGATTTCATTAATTAATACCTATATATTACTTAATTTTAATACATTTAAAATAATTTTATCATTATGGATATGAAAAGAAATTCTAGTTATTTAAAATAATTTAATCATTATTTCGCGTTCGTTTTTTTTTTTTTTTAATAAAATATCTTTAACAAAGGACAATGTATCTCATTAAATTTAGTTAAATTAATAAGAATTTACATGTTCTACAATTTGTAAAGTTCGTCGATATAATCCGGTATTCATTATGAGAAGTTATTTGTTCAAAATTGTAATAATTATAAAGATTTGAAATAGATAGATTCGTATGTAAGTATTGAAATTTGAGTGTAAATCTGAAGTATTTGGAATGTGTAAAAATCTTATTAGGAGAAGAAGAAAAAAGGAGGAAGATGGCACAATTCAGATCGATGATCGTTATTTAACGGGAAAAATTTGTTCGGTTCGTTGAGCACAGCCACCTGGTTCAGGAGATAAGAAGACGCGTTTAAATCGAATTCGCCCACATGCAGAGTTATATCGATACTATTTCTCGTTCGTGTGAACTCGAATTATATGTAGATATTAGAAGAAGAATATGTGTAATATTACATTTCTTTTTTATTTCATTTGATTCCTTTTATTATCACTATCATTATTATCGCTATCATTATTATTACGATCATCGTAATATCTCGTTAAAATGATATATAAACTATTTCCAAAAATGTATATTTGACTTGATAATAATAGTAATGGTTTATTGTCGACTTTTCAATTATAATGAACAACTACGACTGAAGTATTTTGCTTTGTTAATAAAAATAAAAAATCTCTTGTGCTTATTCCTCCTTTTTTCTTTAATCACAATTGTAGCATGCATACTATATAGAACTAACATAGAGAATATCTCGATTTAGTAGGTCCCATGTTCGATCAGCAAGAGAGAAAGAAAGAGAGAGACTAGCTTTGATAGGTAGAATCAATCTGTAATCCCGATCTAGGATTCCTTCCTCGTTTCACAGCTCGGTGAACAAGGGAACGGGCGTGTTTTACCCTCACCCCTAACCCCTTTACGATGCGCGGTTCCGATCAACGCGTAGAGAGTATCCTAGTGGTAGTTGTGTAGTAATAGTAGTAATAATAGTAGTGGTACAGCTTCTGTGAAGTAGAGAGAAAGGATTTCGTATCAGTTCGCTACGGACTATCAAGACCGGCATGACGGGGACAACAGAAATCGAAGACAAATTTGTTGACTCCTCCAAGAGGAAGTCGTACGAATCAGTTAAGAAAGATCTTAGTTCGATTATTAACAAAATTGACGAGCTTAATTCATTCGCTCGTGCTTTAACTCTACTACGTGCTAATTCGAGACGCAAATCGATCGGAATAAGGATTCACGGTAAACACCTGTGGATCCTAGGATTTCTATTGCTCTGGTTTTTCGGACAAACTACTAGGAAATTTATCTCTACTTATCGTTACGATAAGGTATTTATTTATTTCCTTAATATTCTCTTCAAAGGATGAATTAATTAATTTGCAATAATGAATGATTAACGTTATGACGATTGATATAACTTTTGCAGTGCTTAGTGGAATATCCGGTAGTAACGCAGAAAATATTTCGCCCACCGGAAGATTGTTCCATCTGTCGGGACATTCAACATATCGATAAATTATCGAACATAGATCCTATTGTCTTCGAAGAACGGTATTCAAATTCATTTCAATTTGTCTGTGATTGTAAGACTATAAATTAATCAATGCTTAAATGATTTTTAATATTCATCATTAGTTATGCATATTCTGGAAGACCGGTTGTTATAATGGATGCGATGACCAATTGGACGGCTCCAAAAATCTTTAGCTATTCTTTTTTTAAATCTCTTTATGAAGGAGAACAAGCTGGTTGTCAGTTTTTTCCGTACAAAACCGAATTCCGAAGTTTGCAGGACGTTTTCAATATGAGTACCAGTAGATCTCTTTTGCAAGCTGGTACGAAGCCTTGGTA
This sequence comes from Polistes canadensis, assembly GCF_001313835.1. Classification (NCBI taxonomy): domain Eukaryota; kingdom Metazoa; phylum Arthropoda; class Insecta; order Hymenoptera; family Vespidae; genus Polistes; species Polistes canadensis. The sequence goes on from NW_014569814.1 coordinate 204,460, forward strand.
CGTTGGCTGGTAAGTCATTTCTGTTTTATTTATTTTATTTATTATATGTGTATGCGTGTACAAATAATTTTATTAAATTAACGTTCAAATCAATTGAAATATAATTCGTGCGATTATTATCACTCCTATATCTAAAAATAAGAAAATCTAAAGGAAAACAATTATAAAAATCTAGCATAAAACAGATAAATTATAAAAACATATATATATATATATATATACTATTTATTTATAATACTTCAGAGTGAAGTTTAAATTAAGGCCCTCGAGGAAACGTGTACGATTTATGGTGGACGTTCCGCGTGTTTTAATTTAACGCAGTAGTTTTTCAAAGCCTAAATAATAGATCAAATAAAATTGTTCTCTGCGTAATAAAAAAGAAACAAGAAAATAAAAAGAAAGATACGAAAAAGGAATTCGAGGGTATATTATCCGATGCACTTGACAGGCCTCCATAACCGTCACGATGGACGCGTGCACGAACTCACATAATCGCATTAACAAGCTTACAGCAAACTAATACTAACTACGCGAAGAGAAGCGAACGATTACCTAGAAATGGAAGTTTTATTTTTCATTTTATTACGATGTATGTGGATAGTAGTTTTTAATTACTCAAATAATCATAATAATTAATTGGTAATTAATGTAATTAGTATCGTGGTCATTTTAATTTGATTAAAATGGATTTAACTTCAATAGGGAATAAAAAATCTGTTTGCAGGAGCAATTGTGATGGTAGAATTGGCACTGTGTTGAGGCAACATTATCAGAGACCATATTTCTTGCCACTTACAGCGGAAAGTGAGAAAACTGATTGGATTTTTATGGGGAGCCATGGATATGGAGCACCGATGCATGTAAGTTTTTTAATTATAGTTAATTTGTATTTATGAAAGAGGAAACGCGATCGATTCTAATATCTAATTTTTTCTAGGTAGATGACGTCGAGCATCCTTCATGGCAGGCACAAATAAGGGGTGAGAAACTATGGATCTTACAGCCACCGAGAGAATGTCATTACGCGTGTAAACAATTGGAAGTGGTCGTACAAACCGGAGAGATAAGTAAGTGATAAAATAGCAAGCGATTCTATTTATACAATATAATATATTCATCGATCGTTGTCGTTTTTCTAGTTGTCTTGGACACGAATAGATGGTATCACCAAACTAGAATTGTTTCTGAAGAGATGAGCATCACGATTGGCGCTGAGTATGATTAAAAACTAAAATAATATATCTTGTTGAAAGAAAATTATCTTAGAAGAAAAAGATTTGAACTATTTTATTTCTTAATTAAATCTTGAAGATGAATGAATGATGTCTAACAACATGTTAATAAACGTTTAACGATAAAAATCAATCCCAATAGATCCTCAACTTACGAAATATCCAAAAAAAAGTCAATGAAACTTCTGCTGTCATGAAAAAAAAGTAGTTTGTTTAAAAATTAGCGATAGATTTTTTTTCAATAAGGTCGATCCCAAATGAGAAAGGCAATGAACGTCAGAGTTTCAAGTCTTTAACTTCCAGTTGAAGCACCACCCCCACTATACCACTACTACTACTACCACCACTACCATCATCACCATTACCATCGTGTTCGTCGTTCGTGACGTATAGTATCGTAATTATGTCGCGTGTTAAGACGACATACGCATGTCACATTGTTGTATTAGTTTCATTCATATATGTATACGTACTTACACGTATATAAAAACCAACATACAAGAGTGGACGCGCCTACAAGTAAATTGTACACATACATACACCGGAAGATAAGTAAGCAATGTAAAAAAGAAAACGGTTTCGTGGCACGAGCCCTTCAAGCAGATGGTTCGAATACTCGCACCTGGCGGCAGGTGAGCCCTCCTTTACGGCAGGGGGCCCCCTCCATTTAGCTAAGAGACCCAAAGACTGACCCCTCTTCTTCTCTTCATCTATTTCCCCTTCTTATTCTCTGTCTCTCTTTTTCTTGTACATTTTTCTCTTTCTTTCTCTTAGGTCTTGCTTCTCAGGCCCCTATCATCCTGTATATCGTAGCTTCGCGTGTGCTCACGATCATATGTTAACCACCGTCTCGTACGCGTGCTAAAGCGTTTCTCGGTATATTACTCCGTGAAAGTGGTCAAAGGAAACCGATCAACTGCCTTTCGGTTTTTTCTTTTTTTTATATAACATAAGGGTCGAGACTTTTGGAGCTCTTGGGTATTACTACTTCAGCTTAATATTTCGAAGAAACCTTCTCTTGAAAGTTGTTTTTCTTGTTACGATGAATAAAGTTATAGGGCTTTCTTCTTCTTCTTTTTATTCTTGCTCAAGGGATTTCTATGTTTTTATTTTTAGAACCTTTGAAATATGGTTTATGACGTTAAGAATGAACATTTTTTCAAAAATATCTGTCTATTAATGAGAAATGCAAGAAAAATGAAAGAAAAATGAAAGAAAAATAAGCGAACTATATCGATCTCATCTATTAATTTTTTACTCCATAATCACATATACGTACAGATACATGTATTCATTATATTAATACCTAATTACATATATATACATATATACATGTTTATTATATATATATATAGAGTACATTAATATTTTTCTTTCAATTTGCTATGGTATAAATTTGTCCACTTACAGAGAAAAGTTCATTACTATATAATAAAAGTAATTTATTTCTTGTTTTTTCCTTTTTTTGCTGCCTCTTTCTTTCTTTCTTTTTTTCTATCATCGAAAAACAATTCTATCGATCGGAATGATTCTCTCTTCGACCTCTTTCTCCAAAAATTTCCACCCTCGTGTCGCGAAAGAGAAAGCCTTGCGCAGTGTTCGTCGAAAGCTTTGGAAATCGATGAACGTTCCACGAGAGGAAGAGGGAGAGAAAAACACACACACACAAACACATTCATAATAGAGTGAAAGAGAAAGGTAGGTGTAGTCAAAAGAAGATGGAAAGAGAATTCTAGTATTCCATAATTCGATCCTGCATCGATCTGTAGATCTTTCTTGCGCTCCGATTTTGATTAAACAAAACAAAGAATTCTATTATAAAAAACTCGATAGAAAAAAATAATATTTTTTGAATTCTATAAATGATATGATTTTGTTGAAGAATTTATACGAGTAATTTTCAATATATATATCTACTCGAGCGTTCTCAACTTTCCATGTGTTTTCTTTTTATCATCGATCATATACATGCATACCAACACATACTAACTTGCAAACACTTAATAGATGGATGATTTTACAACGATGACACGGATACGTATATACAATTATACTTACACAGATTCCTACATGTCCAAATATATTTCCAAAGCTTCATATTCTTGTCTTTTGCTCTGTTTCTATTTGTCTGTTTGCCTGTATTGCGCGCAAGCGGTTTTATATGACCACGTGACCGTTTCTATGTAGTTATTCTTATACACGTATTACATATATACATAGCTACGTAGATACGTAGTTACTTACTTACACACATACATACGTATCGGTCGCGTTATCGATTATTTTAGCCATGTGAAACTTTCCCCTATACCCTGTTCACCCCCACTTAGCGTCTCGGCATCTAGTATAGAACGCGATATCGACGTTACATCGCAGTTCATGCCTTTCCCGACATCCCTACCATATACTTGTTCACCCTACTATTCGAGTGAACACGAACGACCCTCAGGAGCGTAACACTAAAGAATTACCCCTACTTAACTTCCATTTTTTTTCCTTATTTTTCCGACTGGGATTTAAACCACGACGTAACCAACAATAAGATTTAAGTAAAATTAAATTATGCATCCAAAGCCCCATCATATGAGATCTCACCGTAAGGTCCCAGCCCAAAGATCCTACCCGAAAGGTTTTCAATCGCGATTAGATAAATTAAATACGAACCATTGCATGTAAGGCCGAATAACATGTTATTCTGCGATGACTCCGAAATACGCCTACTTTGTAGGAAGTGTTGCAGTCTGACAATCGGAGAGTTCCTCGATTTGGTATTTAAGAAGATGATCCATCGAAAATTCATTGAAAAGTTCATTCATTTTTAAATTTATAAAAATTATATTTTATATTTTGTGTGTGTATACGTGCCTTCAGAAATGCATGTACATATATATATATATAATAAAAAATAAAAGCAAGAAATTGAAGAGGATTGAAGTTTAATCCCACGATGATCACCTGTAATAGAAAGAAAACTATATTAATTATACAATCAATAAACACAATCATAAAATACAAGTCGCCAAATTAGCAGATGCACTTTTAAATTTAATTCCTTATTTATTTTTATCCAATCTCTATTTCACGTTGCATAAAATTAAAATTAAACGCGCGTGATTTTATATTTAATATATAATAATTAAGAAATGGAAAAGTTTCAAAAATTATATTCCTAAAAAAAAAAAAAATAAAATCTACTTTATTAAATGTGTATTACTTTTTTACCGCGTCCTTTACAAAAAAAAAACTATTCCAAATGTATATTCAATCAAAGTTAAAAATCTTAAAGACAAAAAAGGTAAGAGAAATTATTGTGATGCTTAACGATCGTTAATTAAGTTTAATATTTAAGAAAATGCAAATCTAAATAGTTTTGACTCTATAAACTAACAAAAAACTTGTGCATCTTTTGAAAGATTCAAGAATAAGTTTGGCGTAATAAGGAGATGGAATGGTCCATCATCTCCAAATACAATTACAAATTAATGACGAGCAACAAAATTATACAATAAAATATAAAAAATGACTAAAGAGCTATTCTCGAAAAGTTCGAACTTGCTGTTGAACTTTAGAAAATAACTCAATAGCCTGAATAGTAGTTGCCCACTTGATACCACATTTAAGTGGAGGCCTCTTCGGCATTAGCCTCTTCGGCATTTAGCCTCTTCTTTCTTCATTCCCTGAAAACTGCAATGGACATTTTCTACGCGCGAGCAAGATAAGATTTCTCATACTTTGTTTTGCAAATTAACTCGTATTTTGTTTGATGATTCTAATTTTCAATTATTACAAAATTAATGTACATTTTCCGTTAGTTATTCAAGCTCGTGGACCATCAATGAACTTAGAGTTCATTAACATATACACGAGTACAATTAATCGAATGTCCAAGCAGATAATTATACTCGATGACCTAATAACACTTCGCATTTTTACTATACAGTAATAAAATCGAATTGAAATAAAAATAAAGTGCATTTTCTTGCAATATTTTTATTCAATTTATTCTTTATATTGAATTATATTAAATATTTCAAACACTAAATCGCGATAGTGCGAAGTGCTAGTTATAATACTTAAAACTAAGTATCAAATGCATCAAAGTATTTGCGAATTTGTTCGACTCTATCTCGTTCGAGATAGAATCGAAATAGAAATGAATCTTTC
>NW_014569815.1:0-1391 GCF_001313835.1 Polistes canadensis
GTTGTCACATAAAAATGTTTTTCTATCGAAAGTTGTTTATCTGGCTTTTTGAAAGTTGCGCATGTGTGTATAACGAAAATTTTAATCGTATTAAACAGAAATTGAGATTATAACGTTCTGATTTTTAATTTTTTTAATTTTTATGTAATTGTTTAAATAAATGTAAATTTGTTTTAACGTTTTTGTGCAGGGGTGATTTCGGAGGGGGAAATTTTCATCGAAAAGAGTATCACATCGAAGTCATGTAATATTTAAAGTATGTTTATATGTTTAATGCTTATACTATTACATATATGTTTAAACAATCTGAAATGTAAAGAAAACTTATTAGAATAATAAAAAAATTGTTAAATAATCGACAATAATGTCTATTGTTTTGTAAAAGCTTGAAATATATGATCTATGTACCTTCTCCTTAAAAAGTCACCGTTAAAATGAGTCATTGTCCTCTATGTAATTTCTTTTAATACATGTTGTTTATATTACTTTCCGATCGTTGCGCATGGGTATAAAGAGTGTAATACACCCAATTAATAAAATTTATGATTATGACGTTCTGATATCAGCATTTTTATCATTTTTATTTAATTAATTTAATGCTCCTGCGCAGAGATCACTTCCAGGGTAACATTTAGCTGTTTCATAAGAAATGTGCATTTGTGCATTAAAATAATTGTTCATGTTTACGGAATGTACACGTATATATAAATGAAAAGAAAATATTTACATAAAAATTGAAGGAATGTTTAAATCAGAACGTTGCGATGTGATTCAGTTTTTAGTCTATATTGTCTTTATTTTACTCGTTATTTCTTAAATATTAACAAAGAACGTATACACCTGATAGGAACATAAATTAGATAATAATAATTATAAATTAGATAATTATAATTAATAATAGAATGGATTTTTGATTTATATAATAAAGAAATTATGTGTGTTTTTCTGAGCGGTATGATAAGGTTTATAGTGCATATTGTTTTTATTCTTTAAGTAATTTTTTAAATATTAATAAGATACGTGTACATCTAATAGAAAATAGAATAAATTTCTGATTTATTTAATAAATAAAAGTTATCATATCAAGTTTGACTAGCGTGGTCATGAAGAAAGCCGAGCTACGTACGTGTGAGGGGCAAGCTTGTGTGCGTAAAATGCATTTCTATATGGTTATTGGGAATTTCATATTGGTCACGTGACTTCTGAAACAATTATCAGCCAATAAGGGTTCATTGCTGATATTCCTTCCTTCTTTTCGCGGCGTCGGCGCTGGAGATCGCACGGATACTACATCGTCTCGTTATTTTCAGGTAATTAAAAAATATTTTCGAACGTAAAATAAATGTCTTATATACTAATCGATTCTTCTAACAAATGACTTCCAAATAATA
>NW_014569815.1:3319-4903 GCF_001313835.1 Polistes canadensis
GAATAAACGTAAGTCAATTTTTATTTTAAACACTTTCTTAATAATTATAATAATATTTTCTTACAACAATGATATTCATAATTTTGTTTTTATTTCTGTTTCAGATCATCATGGGAATATTRCAGCGTGGGAAGTGTTAGTGAATTGTGTTTGTGAAGTGTTGCAAGTGTTCGTGCATTGCAATCGTGCGCGAAGCAATATACGGGAGTGTTTGATCGTTTCAATAAAATTAAAATCTCAGATTAGAAGCACGTTCGTTCGTTAATTTCAATTCCGTCGCGTTCGCGAACTATTTTTGAAATTTATATATTAAATTAACTGCGACCAATGCAGTGTAATTGCATTAGAGTTTGTTCGAGTAAATTTGTATTTTTATCTTTAAACAGTCGCACAGACTGTTCGCGTATTAGAGTCAGTGCATCAATGAAGATTTTAAATTCAACGCGTTTCGGGATTAAAATAAAGTGTGAAATTTGTTTTTTTTTTCAATAGACTGTGTGCAAAGCAGTCTTTGAATTAGTTGTAGTCAGTGAACGGGCGTAAAACAAATTCAAATCAAACGCGAATTAGATTCAGTGTTTTTCGTCGTATAATTTAATTCCGGTTTCGCGATAAGAAACTCATCTATAGTTTCTTATTTTCGTTAAAATCGCGTTTTTAGATTCACGAGAGGTGCATCGCCATGGTGCAATTGAGCTGCATCCCATTGGAATGCATTGTAAGTATTCATTTTTATTAACATTTTATTCGATTTTATTTCATATGATTTTAGATCATATTGCAGATAACTTATCGTTTTGTTCTATTTTATTTTACARATATGAAGACGGACTTTCTACCTTATTAAAGATGTGGGATGAATTCTTCGATGGATCATCGATGGATCATCGATGGATCTTCGATTGATCTTCTTCAATACTTGCTGCAAAGTAGGAGTGTTTTGGAGCCATCGTAGAACTTCTTACGTAGTGAGTCAAAAAATTTAAAGTCCCTCCAGTGCTCAATCATGCCGAGCATGAAAGGTCCTAATCGGCACGAGTTACTGGTTGTAATTATTTCAATAAATTAGTGACGAGCACATGAGTAATTCCTTTCTAGGAGTTATTCATGAAAATTGTATATTTGCATTGTGTATATTGTATTGTATATTTTATATTAGTTCAGGATAGGTTTTCTTGTCTCATCGGTTAAATACATTTAATAAATAATGCAAATAATTAATGCACTTTCTTTTTTATTACGTATTTTGATCGTGGTTAGTAGTGGTGAGATCGACCATTAATTTACTCGTTTTCGTCCACAAAAGCATGTAATAAATGTCTTACATGCATTGCTTCGTATTTAGTTTATCTAATTGCGATTAATTTCGATATATCGATACTTTGATATTATAAATAAATGAGCAAGAAGACAAACCATATTCGCGAACGGATAGATTCTAGCAATTAAGTGGTGGCTCAAAGCCCAGTTCTTTTATTAGAACAGCCAACTTAATGAAAGGAGTCGTCCGAGGTTGTTTATATATATTTATTTTTCTCTTTTAAAATTCTTAAATATTAAAAAATTAAATTTAACTATTCTTGC
>NW_014569815.1:5093-33171 GCF_001313835.1 Polistes canadensis
AGGATTTTCAGCTTCTAATACACTAATCTCCCGTTTCTCCCCCCATACTTTCTGCGTTCTCATCTATGCGTGTGCCCAGGTGTTACACGTATGGGTGAGAAACGGTTAGTATGGGTTTAGTTTTAAGTTTTTCCCCTCCTATTGGCGGCTGTCATTGTGCTAGTGATTGCACGGTGTACATTGCACTTGTATATGCGTTAGGTGTGTGCATTGTACATCGTTTCGCGATACGTAATACCGCGCTTATTATTTTTTAAAGTTATTGAATAAAAATAACTTGTAGAGTCCCGTGTACGATACGAAATTTTTTTTTTTTAACAATTGTTTTGCATAGTAGAGTTTACTGCATTTATTTGCGGAAAATATGATATACTCGTATATAACTAGTATGCATATATACTAGTTTATACTTGTATTTTTGTATTAGTCATTTATGCAATAATCACTAGCCTTGGCTGACGATTACAGCATTGGTACGTACTCCCATAAGTTTAGAAAACACGCGTTTGAACTAGGGTGTCGGGGGTGCCCCGGGGCATGCTCTCTAGTTTAGGATTTTGCACCCTGGTGGTATGTGAGAGAATCGTGGAGTGTGTGGGTGGGTATGTATGTATCTTTGATCTTTTTAAATATGGGTAATAGACAAGCAGGTAGCATACTTAGGTGTGAATGTTTATTTAATTTGTAAGTAGGTAGAGACCGGAGAAGTCGCGCGATTGTAATTTCCACTCAGGAGTGGAMAATWYYTTCTYCGRRTATTATACAAAGTTTCAGCAACCTTTAGATTCATTTATCATTTAAATATTTCTTTTATTTTTTCCATATATTGCTGATACTGTGTACCGCGAGATATTATAAATCAGTATCGAACGATTCAAAAGTCTTTGCGTTTTCTTAAAAATTAATTTTTTTTCGAAAAAGTGAAGATAGCTGAATACGTTGGATACTTACTTAATATTAAGTATATTAACGCTTTGCTCTTTAGTAATTCCTACTGAAAATACTTCATTTGTTATATATGCATAGTAAATACAAAGTAGAGTAAAGATAAAAGATAAAAGTGGTCGAGTAAAAAAGTAAGACCATAAGATGTATGACAAAGTTTCTGCTTTTGTTTGATATTATTTAATTTTTTAAATGCAAAGTGTTAATACTAGGTTCATCGATTAGATCAAATATCTGTTGAGGCAGGCATTCGAGTAAATATAACTGTACGATTTGTATTGTAAAATGCGCTTTGAAAAAGCCTCACAGCAGAGTTTAGGGCATGAAGAAAGAAGAGGCTCAATGCCGAAGAGGCTAATGCTGAAGAGGCCCCCACAAATGTGTGGTATCAAGTGGGCAACTACTATTGAGACTATTGAGTTATTTTTAAAAGTTCAAACAGCAAGTTCGAACTTTTCGAGAATAGCTCTCTAGTCATATTTTATATTTTATTATATTATTTTCTGCTCGTCATTAATTTGTAGTTGTAATTGGAGATGATGGACCATTCCATCTCCTTGGGATACCAAATCTGTGTTCATCAAAATCGTCATAAAGATGCATATGTTTTTAGTTAGAGTCAAAAATATTAAAATTTTTATAACGTTCGGTAAATGTTACAGTTATTTCTCTTTTCTTGTTTCGTCTTTAAAATTTTTCACTTTAATCGTATTTTATTAAATTTACAATTTTTCTTTTCTATATAATACAGTTTAAAAGTATTTCACAATAATTAATAGATATTATTTTTTTTAGTAACTTAGTATTTTTACTTTTTCTATTTCTTTATTTTTATTTATTTTATGTAAATGTAAAACCACGCGTTTAAATTTAATTTCATTGCAACGATTAATAGAGATTTGATCAAAATAAATATAGAATTCAATTGAAAAGTGCATCTGTGAATTGGACGATTTATATATCAGGCTATTTTATCACTTGATTGTATGATTAATATATTTTGCTTTTTGTTACAGGTGATCATCGTTGGATTTATCAACAAACCTTCTGGATTCTTTTTTATTTGTGTGTCTTAAATTGCTTCATTTTAAAATATACGTATTAATGCATTTCTGAAGGCACACACATGTTTATACATTAATAATTAAATATATATAAATTTTAGGGAACATAATTATGTATAATTAATCATTTTGGTTATAAATTACAATGTAGAGAACATCGAAGAAAAAAAAGTCTATTTGTGAATTTTATTGCAATAATTTTGAATAATTTAAATTCGGTGTATAATTTTCTCCCAATTTTTTATATAAACGGTTTAAATTTTTTTAAGAATAAAGGTTTAAGTTGATTTTCGATGATCCGTCGTTAATGTTGCAAGTGATCCCTTGTAGATCTTTCTTATCCATGTAGGTTTAAGTCAATGCAATTATCGATAGGTCTCAATGGTATTGTAGATTTCTTTTTATCTTATATGTTTTATAACTTGGTTAATTTTTATCAATTGATTAACTACAGTCGATAAGTTTATCGATTATTAACTTTTCTATTTGTCTCTCTACGTGGCGTTACTAATACCAAAAAACAATATTGAAAAAAAAATAATATTAAATAATATTATAAAATTTTACATTTCTTTTTTTTTTTTTTTKTAAGATAGTATATTTGTTTTAGTTTGAAATTTTTTAAATTATTTTTTAAACGAGTTGATTGGAAAGGGATTAAAGATATTATTTTATACGCATTGGATTTTATTTCTCATACAACTAGTCACATTTATTACACCACAATACACAACGGTACATCTAATAATTTAATCGCGTCTAAGTTTCATAATTGTGTGGTACAGTAGTAGCAATCGATATAATAATTTGGAGGTATAAATAGCACACTTAATGTGACATCGCGTATATTCTACGATATATTGGCATGATCGGAAATCCTTTAACATTCGTTTCCATTTATTCGTGATGGACGCAAGCGATCAGTCAATCGTTGTCGCATAAATTGTTGAATAAATCGTCAAACAAATGATAGACTAAATCATAGAATTATTGAATTTATTTTCGCGTTAACGAATGACTCCATTGTTTTGTAAAAAATCCAAATCTCTTCCTTTCTCTCTCTCTCTCTCTCTCTCTCTCTTTCTCTCTCTCTCTCTCTCTTGAAATAAAGAAGATAAAGTCAAATTAAATGATTGAAAAGATCTATAAAAGAAAAAAAAAAAAAACGTATGAAGATCGACGATTGCAAAAAATACGATCGAAGAAAATTGATTGGAAGATCGCGCGCCATTTTGATCTACTCTTCTTCCTTTTATTTTTTCTCCCATTTTCTTTTGTTACTACCTGTCGGCCGCTAAACTGCGGTAAATATACGATATAACTTTTTCTTGAATCTTAAAATCTAAATAGTGTTATCTTAAGTTGGTACATTTTATACATGTAATTCTAGCGTAGACGACGGAGATAGACCGAATCGGATCTTGCTTGCTTAATTTACTTTTCATTCTTCTTTTTTTTTTTTTTTGTAATTTTTTTCTCTTTCTCTCTCTCTCTCTCTCTCTCTCTCTCTCTCTCTCTTTCTTTCTGTATTTCTTTTTTAATTAAAACGGTCGCATTTTTGCTTCTCGCGTCGCCTTGCAACCAGTCGCACGTGTCGCTTATCGCATTATCGTATTCGAAGCGGATTTACGAAAATCGCAACCCTTCAATACGCGCTTTGCCCATTTAAACGATACACATTTTTGTTATTTTTTTGTTGTTTTTCTTCTCGATCGTCGATTAGAGAGCAAATATAAGTAAGTACGTATGAACGTCGCCGATCGAAAGTAGCGTTTCTTATTATAGATTTTGTCATTTTATACGCGAAGCTAAATACATGTATACGCTTATTTCCTTCCGATTAATTTAAACACGGCCTTTTTTATTGTTCCTTGCACTAAGAAAGGTAACGATCGTCGTGCTTAGGAACTTGATTTTTTTTACCGATTATCAAGGATCGATGTTTTAAACGTCCTTTTTATCGGATCTAACATAAGCGCGTCCTTTCGTTCAACAATCGCGGCGGCCAAATTTCTTCATTTCTTCCTTGTTATTCTTTTTTTCTTTTTTTCTTTTTCTTTTTTTACTTCACGCATGAACGTAGACTCGAAGAATGCATACGATCGATCATAAAACAATTCTGATTGATATTCTTTCTCTCTTTCTTTCTTTCTTTCTTTCTTTCTTTCTTTCTTTCACGTTTCGACGTATCGATCCATCGATCCCTGTGAAACGGACGATCGTCGGCAGTGATCGATAAAAGGCAGTGTAATTTAGTTTATATTGCGACGCGCTTCTTCGGCTGCTTAGCCTCTCTCTCTTTCTCTCTCTCTCTCTCTCTCTCTCTCTCTTTTTCTCTCGCTCTACCGTTTTTATTTTCATCTACATAAGTAAGTCATTAATAATACATAATATCAGCTAGAAAAAGGTCTTAATAATTTATATAGAAAATGTACAAGAAAATCTACATTCAACGAACGCGTGTAATCATTATCTTTGTTGTTCTTGTTTTTGTTGTTTATTATTTGGTGCTGTTTGTGTGCGTGTCTATATGCGTGTACTTCTTGTATGTCCGTGTCCACCTGTCCTGTCCTGTATGTCCCTGCATGTATGTATATATGTATGAATGTATGTGTGCGTGTTGAGCGTAGGATGTTCGTGTCGTGTCGACGCGTTATCGTCGCGTAAGCGAGCGAAGAAGAATAAATAAATTAAAAAAGAAGGGATGATGTAGGAGACGGAGTAGGAGGAAGAAGGAGGTTGGTAGTGGTAGTGGTAGTGGTGGTGATGGTTAGGCATTTAAGGAAAGGCCTCGGGGTTAGCGTATATGGAAGTAGTTTTGTGCCATTTACAGTCGGTCGCACAGTACTTGCGAAATTCTTATGGTTTTGTTTATTTCGCCGCTGCTCGTCCTTTTTATCGTTCGCATTAAAATCGCGAAAAAGGATAAAGGATAGATATAAGTCGATGATCGTTTCACTTCGTTTACGGAAACTGAACAACCTACCGACAAGAGTTAAGTAACACCTCGATTTGACTTGATACATTCATTCAACATTTATTATATTGAAATAAAAAGTTTGTTTTTTTTTTCTTTGCATTATATATTATATACAGTGAGTCACAGATGTATTCATAAACGTTTTCATTGTAAATTTGAAATAAATATTCTCTTGTAATGTAAAAATTTCGAAATTTTTATACACGGAATATTAAAATATGCTTCTGTGTATAAGAATTTGAAAATATTTTATTACAATGAAACATTGATTGTTTATTAAATTGACAATGGGATTACGAATACTTCTGGGACTCACTGTACGTGTCACGATTGCGTTTCTTAACTATTATCGGTACAACAAATGTAGATATAATATCATATTATGCGCAAAAAGATATCGTGTCTCTTTGGAATCGCAATTGGCGAGATAACACGAGGAGGAAGCGATTTTCTCTGGCTGCGAAATGCCGGCAAGCGGAGGAGCATGATGTTTGGAGAAGTGCATGTTGGAGGAGGACGTTGGAGGAGCTGGTAATCGTGGCTCGTGTCCAACGTGTGTCCAAAGCCGACGGTTCTTCGCTCCTTGAGCCGACAGCACGATATGGCTTTGATGATAATATACGACAGCTAAATATATTCCGTGCCTTGCTTGCGCTTAAAACTCTTCTCGTTTCACTAGCTTGTCCACTTGTTTCTCTTACTCTCTCTCTCTCTCTCTTCCTCACATTCATTTACACACGCATTCATTCTCTCGGATCGCGTGCTCGTTCATGTTCTATTTCTCTCTTTTTCTTTTTTCTCTCTCTCTCTCTCTCTCTCTCTTTCACTCACACACTTCGCACGCTTGTTTTCGACAGAAGGATTGAGAACGATTTAAGGAGAGACTGCCACTACTACTACTACTGTTGCTGCTACTATTGTCGCATACCGCCGTGAATTAATCAAAATTTGATGCTTCGAATTCACTTGAAAGTTTATCGCCCTAGAACCTTTCTCTTTCTCTCTTTCTTCTTGTATATTTATTTTTGTTTGTCTGGTATATAATCGGTAGCATCTCTCAAATAATGCCGGTAGTATACGAGTGCGAGATAGCATGGCATGGCATGACATGACATGGCATAGCATAGCATAGCATAGCATAGCATAGCATAGCATAGCATGGTACGGTACAGTACGGTGCACATATCGATTATGGAAGACGCACGATTATCGATACTCGCCCTGGAAATAATCGAGCTGACGCGCGAATACCGATATTCGGCTTATATATGTTTTTTTTTGTTATTTTATCTTTTTTTTATCGTTCACAAAATCGGTGGAACCGTTCAATACACTCGGGCGGTACGAGCGATTAGAAAAATGAACGGTAGCAGGCTCCTCTTTAAAGATGGGGTGGGTGGTGGGGCGAATCCTTCCTAATTTTCCTTCGTTCTCTCTTTCTCTCATTCTCTCTCATACACATACACACACACACACACACACACACACACACTCTCTTTCCCTCTTTCTACGTCCTCGTATGTGCCGATGACTTGCTACTCCTTCAATGGCATGATCTCGCTCTACGTTGGAAGCGGCGCATTCGACGATGCCATTCGTCGCGCCACTCGATGACAATCGATCTTTGCGTTACAGTCAGACCACCTTGACTTCCACCGTCACTTTCTTGGCCGATGATCAAATACGATCTGTGGACATAACGAACGAGGATCAATGTTACGTTATCAGAATCTTCAACGAGTCTTATACATTTCTTATAGATATAAATAAATATTTTAATTAATTGAATTATATTTATAGAACATTTTTTTTTTTTCATATTCTTCTTTTCGTGCATAGAAAATACTCTGACATCGTTTGCTCGTTGAAAAACTTTAGACACCCTTTATATGTGTAATAGTGTTTTATTATAACTCGTTATAAAATAAACGAAATACTCACTTGCTTGGTTTGATCTTTGGGCATCTACAGGCCAAATCCGCAGAGTGCACGTAAAGCGGAACATCACCGCGTCGAATCCTTGAATTTGGATTCTTTTTATATATATAATCGACATTCAATGTGAAGCGTATCCAAGATGCCCCAGAGACACCACTACCGTTTTGCGAACCGTCGCTTTTCTTGTGCCTGTCTGTTATTCTTCCAAGTATAGCTAGAAAAATGAAAACGAATTGTTTCTTATTAATAAAAACGATCTTACAGAATATATTTACTTGAACAGTTGCAGGAAAAAATGTGTGTGTGTGTGGAAAATGTAAAAATAAATTAAAAAAATATAATTAAAAAGAATAATATATAATATATTAATATAATATAATATATATTATTATATTTATATTGTACAAGCACTAACACGTACGATATTATAGTATTATATACATATATTATATTATGTAGATATATATGTCGAGTATTTGGAAGGAGGTCGTGGTTTCCCACAGACGAAGGAAAACTGTCTGGGGAATAGGGTTGCGGTCTGCGAAACAGCTTTTGCTTCTCTTTCTTTCTTTCTCTTATTACGATCGTATCCATCGATCCTGTCGTTCGCAGGACAGGGATACTATTAGCCTTTCGCCAAGGACCAGGGTCATGGCCGGTGCGCGCTCGTCGAAACCGACTCAACGTCAAGCGGTACTTTAGATCGAACCATTCATTATTATACTCGATCGGGAAAGAAAAAGATGCTTCATTCGAAAGGATCTAAGTCCTACTCTCACGTATTTTTGATAACGGATCGTCATTTTTATTATTTCTATTATGATAACGTTACTTTTCAATAAATAAAATCATCTTATTTATTATCTCGCGCGCGTTAAGAAGAACATCCTATATAGTTTTATTAATTTTCATTTAATCGGTTTATATATATTAAATTGGTTCAAACACGTGACTCGTAAATTTGAATACATAAAAGAACCTATTATTTTTGTTTTCTTTTTAAATTAAATTTGGTAGTCGTCCCCGTGTGTTCTTCATATACGAGTAAGGTGTTACTGGTTAATGCTATTTTTGATATATTCTCTTTTTATCGGATTTGCTTCCGCAAAACGACACGAAACAGAAAGAGAGTGAAAAAAAAAACGAGAAAACAAAATGAAGAAGGATAGTCGTGTGGTCGTTTCGGCTTCTATTCCAAGACGGAGACAGCTAAGTGCAGACCTGTTGAAGATTTATCTGCGCTGAATCAAGCAAATGGACGGAAGAGAGGAGTAGAAAGAGAGAGAAAGAAATAGAAAGAAAAAGGGATAAAGAGAAAGAAGGAGAACCTAAAACCGTGGCCCCAGCGTACTGGACCACGGTTCAAAAGCATGCCTTTCTATTATTGAAAGTCTTACTCGCTAAAACGGCGAGCCTTTCACCTTTTTTAAACGAGCCGCCTTGCACACACGACCATAACATCAACGAACGAATGAACCAACGAAAAGGGAGAAGAAAGAGGAAGAAGAAGTGAAACGAATCGTCGAGTTTGGATTGCATGTAGTAGATCCCTCCGTTTTCTCTTTTCTCTTTTCGAACCCTTCGAGGAACTTTGACCCGAAACCGACATTTTATTTCCTTCTTTTTTATAAATATTTTATCCAGTTTTGTATTCCGTTTCAAATTAATTTAGAATTGTTGTTTTTTTTTGTTTTTTTTTTTAAAACACTCACCGTAATCTCTTTTGCAGTATTTGTTCAAATTGACTCTCTTCGTGCTGGCGCGACACTTTCCACATTGATCTGTAACAAAAGAAAATGTTTAAAATCCTATAACCGAAATAGCACGAGGAAAATATTTTTGTTTAATTTGTTTAATAAATTTCTAGGCTGCTCACGGGTAAACGAAGTTGAAGTTTCGTAACTAAAACAGATTAAAATAAATATCGTCATTTCCGAGTAAAAGCGCAATCCTGAAGCGGCCCTTGATCCGTTGCACGTGACAAGATAAATAATAAGGGATATCGTTGATATAAGAACTTTTTGTTAAATTCATAGATAAAATTTGTCGATGGTAATAATAGTTTCAACGCTTTGTTGAATGCATATTCAATGATAATGCCGCGATATCCATCAAAACGATTCCGACATTAACGCGGCATTCTATGCCTGTATACAACAAGTCTTATGAATGAATAATTTGCATCGTAATGAAACATCGTGTACGAGATACTAAAATTTGAAATCGCATATTCATGTTTGGCCAGAGGCACGAAAATTCTATCCCATAGAAGCGAATGTTATTCGGATATCTATGTAGAGTATTTATTCTATCTACGTAATAATAATTTAGGTTAAACAAATATTTCCTTATACATAAATACATTACAAATTAAAAATAGTGCATTATATTGATCGGTGGAATACTAATTTTGAAATAAATTATCAGTTGTTATATCAAAATACATTAACAAGTATAATTATGTTTACAAGGATTTCAGTATTTACTTATGTTTATTATAATGTACTCTTATAATTTATGCATTTAATTTTGATGTAATGTTCGGTATAAACTTTGTCCAAAAGCATTATATTGTGTTCATCTCCTGTAGAAGATATATACCTATATTATATTTCTATTATATTATAATACATATCAAAAAAATGTTAGATATATATATCTAAATAGAACGAAGCCGAAAGTTCATTGGTTGTGCGTGTCGTGTTGTAGTCGTCCTCGTCCTCGTCCTCGTCCTCGTCGTCGTCGTCGTCGTCGTCGTCGTCGTCGTCGTCGTCGACATTTAGCTTCTCGCAAATTCCCGAGGCATTCGTCTGGTCCGTCGTTCGCCCTAACCATCGTATTATCCACTTCGGTACACTTGGTGCCTCCAAGCACCAAGGAAGGCCAAATGGAGTAAAGGGGGAGAAGAGGAAGGAGAGGAAGGGAAGGACAGGTCGAGTGTGTACCGGTTAAAAGCGCGGTAGGAAAAGAGATGGATCTCTTCGCGTGGTACCTTGTCACGCGATGTCGGACGTGTCATGACGTCATGACAACAACGACGAGGACGATAACGACGACAATGACGATGACGATGACGACGACAATGACGACGACGACGACGACGACGACGACGACGACGACGACGAGGACGAGGACGAAGAAGAAGACGGTACATTAACCCTTTCCGGTTTGAATGCTTAGAGGCATAGATAGCCAGTTGGTTGTAACGATTATTCGATGCAGGACTAAGACAATTTCAATTAATTATTTTTTTATTATTTTACAAATTCAACAAACTTATATCAATAAATTTATTTGATTCTTTTTCTTTTTTTTTGTTTGTTAAAAATATTAAATATTGCACTTTAAATATATAGTATTTGTGCGTACGTTTTTTTATATTTTCTCTTTAGTATTAGGTTGTCCCATAAGTTCTTTCCTTTTTTTTTTAACTCGATATGGTATTCTACGCGTAGACAAAAGAGTATACTTTAATTTAATATAAAAATCATTAAAATCCGCTTGCCATAAGTATAACAAATTTTTTTCGAACTTTTTTTTATTGCAATGTATAGTCAATCAAAACAGATTATATCAATTATACATAAAAAATTTACATTAAATTAAACACGAATTACGTGGTATCTCACTTTTTTCCAAAAATGAACTTACACTACTTTCAAAATAAACGGTCCATATAATATACTAGTAGAATGTATGCGATACATCACCGACACTTACATTAGATAACTTCAGCTTGTCTCGTCTCGCACTTGACATCGGCCATTATCATTCTCCTCGGTGCCATATCTATTATCTAGTCTCTGTTATCCATCTATTATCTCGAGCGGCACGGTCAGCGTATATAATGCGACTCGGAGAGCGAGACTCAATTAATTCTACGTGAGATATGTTACGATCCAGAATTACCGGGGGATAGAAACGGAGAGAGAGAGAGAGAGAGAGAGAGAAAGAGAGAGAGAAATAAGGATACTAAGAGAGTTAATAGAAAGAAATAGACAATGCTTTCTTGAATAAGAGAGAGAGAGGGAGAGAGAGAGAGAGAAGGTGAGAGTGAGAGTAAGAAAGTTACATTTGTCCACTTCCTTATGGTTTCTCAAGAGTTAGAATAAGCGTCACGAGATTATATTTCGAATGACTCTATCGAAACGATTAGAACTAGTTTCTAGTTTGATATTACATCATAATGTAAGAGAGAGAGAGAGAGAGGAAGATCGGCGAAAGAGAAGGATCGTAAAGGAGTGTATACTCGAGAAGAAGAAGATTCTTCCTCGATGAGAATGCGCGGTAACAAGCCGGTTCATTCAACCATAATCGTAACATCGTTTACGATTTCATCGAGAGCGAATAGGAAACTGAAGATGTGCATGTCATATACCTACCGAAGGAGTAGTAGGAGAGTTTGTTAATTATCGAAGAGGTGAGGCGTTGCACGCGAGCTGATTCTCGTTTCCTTCGTTCCTCTTTATTTTGTAGTACGCGTTTACCAGCACTCTCGCGTGTATCCTCACTCGCTGAGGAATCCGTAATAACCGTCAAAGTATGAGAGGCATTTTACGCGGCTCGCGCTTTGCTCGAAAAGACTGCGAGTTGCGACGAGAGATCTGAGAGAGATAAAGAGAGAGAGAGAGAGAGAGAGAATGTGAGCGAGTATGCGTGTGCGTGTGTGTGTATGTGTGAGGGAAAGAGAGATGGATGACTAGAAACTATGCAGAAAGGACGAAGAGGATCGACTCGTTTCGTGTTCGACTCGAGTTGCTTGAATAAACCGTGCCGAGCCTTGTACACACACGTGCGTTCGTTTTACGTTGATTGCGTGCAAAAGCATTTTGCAGGAATTTCATAATTATCGTTTGGCGCGTTCGTGGAAAAGCAAGCTCCTTCTCTTTGTCCAGCTTTCTTCATTTCTCCTCCCTCTCTCTTTCTTTAGATCGTAAGTCTCATTGGCTCTTTTCCTCGTTCTCTTTCATTGCTTTTACCGCCTATCGTTTTAACACGCTGGATGCTTTAACAATCGTACAATTTAGTGGCCAAGGCGAGAAAGGAAGCACGCACTTTTCTTATTTTCGTTCAATCTTTCTCCCTTGGTTATTCTAGTATCGTTCTAACTGTGTAATAGGCAGCCTATAATTTTGACTGAAACGTGAAGGAGATAGGTACTCGTTGTGGGAAAGCGCATAAGTCTCGACGAGGCCGTGATCCTTGCTGGAAACACCTTTCTACCAGATAATTATATCACAGGTTTTTGAATATAATTGATCCTTCGATCGAAATCACATACGGTTGATGAAATAATTTTAATCCGTCTCGTTTTCTACTAATTTCTTATTTTTAATTCTACGTTTCGTCATCCCGAGTAAGCAGCGATTTCAACAGAAACTTAAATCGTGTCGACTATAAAGCTAATTCTATTGGAACGGCAATCATTTTCTAAGACGTTAAGGATGAAATAGGTTTACGACTTCCTCCTTAACTAGCTTTAGTATTGAATTAGGATAAAAATCATTCGAGTATTCGTAGAGACCGTTTCCTGCGTGAACGTGCGTGCCTGCGTGCCTGCGTGCGTGCGTACGCATCGTACAACCGGGCGTATCCCATTCACTAGATGGGTTCTTTGGACAAGCCGCTTCATTCATAGCGATTCATTCATTCGCTTCGTCAAGTTTAATAGCACGTAAGGTATAAGATTTATATACGAACGTGTATCTACATATTTTAATTGTAGCATAATATTATAAACTCGTATTTACGTTTACGTTATAATGTACATATATATATATGTATCTTTGCAATTTGATCTATCATGCGAACTCACGAAAAATACAGAAATTGTAAATTCATTTCGTTTCGTTTCGTAATGAAATGTTTGTTAAAAAGAACAAAAATCAATAGAAATGGACAATTTATTGGTTTACTCGTTTCTTTATCGTACGATAGAAGAGGATATTTTTTGAAAGGCTTTTTTGCCTTTTAGTCTCTCGAATTTCAAGGCTTCCTCTTCGACGAGAAGAAGAGAGTGCTTTGCTAACGGCCGACGTAGATTAATCGCGCGTGCTTCTCGATGGTGTTTTCCTTGGCAAGGTACTTACTACTCGTAGCATCGGCTACCAACACTTTTCGGTACGGCTTAAGAAGAATTTCGTAAATTCCCGTTAACCCGTGCGATCTTTTTAGCCGGCTAAAGAATAACACAGAACCAACTTCTTCTCGAAGGCCGCGACGACGTGCGTTAGTCATTACGAAATTTTCAAAATTACAATGCTATCATGTTTATCTTTATACGCGAATATCTAAAAATGTATATCCTTGGCTTTACGGCTTTCTTCGAATATTTATTTTCAATCTCTGTTTAAAAATAACAAACTCACACACACATACAATCGAATTTTTGCTTGTTCTCTCTAGACTAAAAAAATGTGTCCATACGTTTTGTGAAATACAAGAATAATATCGAGACTACTTTCGTGGACCCTTCGAACGGACCGCGGAGATGAATTACGAGAAAGTAAAGTGATTTCGAAGCAATCTCCTCTTCTACTTCCTGTGCTCGGAAGTCCTAGGAGACTCGCGATAAAGTACCTCGATTTTAATCGACCAAGCTGAAAGCTATCGTCGTTTTTCCCTATAATATCTCTCAAAATCATTTTTCCCTTTTGTACAGAATTCATATGGGGGGGAAAAAAAAGGGATTACATTTTATATAGCTCGAGTTTTCTCTCTCTTTCGTCATTTACCAAGAATTCCGTGTTAATCCTCTCTGGTATTCATAATGTAATCTTTTTATATTCCGGGAACGTGTAGACGAAAAAAGTGGAAAAGAAATATACGAGCAAAGAGAAGAAAGAGAGAGAGAGAGAGAGAGAGAAAAGCAAGAACTCCTGTTTCTACGACCGTGAGCTAGTTTCTTCCACATCTCGCAGGTTTCTCGGAAATCTTTCCTGACTGCTTCTGGATTTAGTCGGTGAACCGTCAGACACTTTACCCGGGATATGTCTCGTAACGTCATCCATGCGTAAGGAATATATATATATATTAAAAGAATGTATCTTCATCTTCTTTTCTCACTATTTTTATATATATATATATTGAGTCGATGAAAAAGTTTCTTCATAGTTTCTTGGTAAATGACTTAAGGATCGCATAATTTTGATTATATTAGTAATGACTAATACATTAGCAGTTATGATATCGGTAAGAAACTAAAAATCTACTATAAAACAATTTTAAAGCATTATACGGTTGAATACAAAATATGAAAAAAAAAGATGTTTCGCTCAGCCATTAAAAATACGAAGAAACTTTTATCCAAAGCCCAATATCTAGATCATACTTTACAAATAGGTAATTAATAATTTTGTCTCACGGTCTCAAGATAAGATTCGCATAGGACATATCAATTCATCCAACCATCCATCCATTTATTTCATATCGACGTAAACGAGATGCGATTGTTGACAACAACAAGAACAACAAAAAAAAGAGACATTCGAAAAAAGAACATTTCATTTGACGTATTTTCCGTTAATAAAATAACCGATAGGGAGTAAGTGAAAGTATTGTAGATATAAATAAAGGCGAGGATGCGTGTCGATCTAGGGAATGACGAGAGAGTAGGGTTCGTTTTTGAACGGTCCAATTGTCATTGTCACGCTCGCAGAAACGTCCTTCTTTCGATCGTCTGCGGTGGAAAATCCCTGATTTTCGGAGCGTAACATATCGGATTTACGTGGGCCGATCTCGCTGATTGGAATGTCCCGAAGCGCGTGGTGTGACAACAGAATCGAAAAGCAGTTTCGTGTGTCGAGCTTTCCTAGCGTGTATATGCATCTGTAGGTATAACGTTCATGAGGTGGTGGTGGTGGTGGTATGATGTGTGGACGCGTGCTTACGTGCCTGTGTAAGTGTGTATGCATATATCGATCGATAGAACGAATCGTTCGATCGGAAAACGTCGACCTTATAGGTACGCTTTACACGGCATCGATCGCATTCGCGTACAAACCGGACGCGAATTGGCACGGGTTAATCGACACAAAGGGCGTCTCGTTAGCTGGGAATTAAACGGATTATGGTCTCGATTCTCTCTCTCTCTCTCTCTCTCTCTCTTTCTCTTTCCCTCTATCCTCTATTCTTTACCATCCCGTTCATCCCTTGGCGATCGATTCGCGTTTACGAGCATGCTGTTCTCGTTGCCACATCCGCCCTGGATTTACGTGTCACTTTTCGTGTCCACTCCTGTCTCCCTCCCTCCCACTCTTATTTGGCTTCGATCATGCTACCTTTTATTTTGCCTTGCTTGCCTCTCTCCAAAGAATTTATTTAAATAGATATGTTTTTTTTTTTTTTTAAGTAAATTAATGAATACGTTCTCTGCACTTTCCATAACGTTTCTGATAGATCTAGAATTAAAGATCGTTAAATGGAATAACGTTTTCGTTTCAATGTTCTCTCGTATGAACGTTATTGTAGAACATATATATGTATATATAGAAGGATGAGTGGATAAACGCAGAGCTTCCGGATTTGGAGAAATCGAGTAGCGGTGAAGTAGGAACGTTCGGTAGTACGGTTTATCTCTCTGATTTTACCACTCATCCTATCCGGAATTGGCGAAATTCCGCACGGGAGTTCCGTTGGTAGACGAATGTGACCGGTTGCGGTTCCACGGCCGCGGAATTTTCGACATTTTTATTCGATAACTCGCAGGTTCGTGGTCGTAGAATCGGCCGGGGAAGCATCGATTGAATTTCAAACGAAATTCAAATTACGTTTAATTTGGTTAGCCGCCACCGTCGAAGCGAAGCTTGTGCGATAGCGAGAGAGATAGATAGAGAAAGAGAGAAAGAAGAGCGTAGTATATCCTGCCACCGTGTTACCACCCTTTAACTCTCCTATTCCTACGGCTTGCGTGCAGTTCCGGTCTCTCTCTCTCTCTCTCTTTCTATCCTTTTGAGAGTGAGTTGTAGGGATTCTATTATCGACCTGCATTCATGGTTCATTAAAACGTTACGAAATTTACAAACAAAATGGTAATAGTTAAGTTCGCGTGACCGAAAGAACCCGTTCGTTCTTAATTTAATCTCTTTTCGCTTTTATCGGGAAAGAAAAGAAAGTGAATATTTGCGAAGGAAAGAAATTGTTTGAATTTTGATCGGTTTTTAAAGCCTTTAGAAAGCATGAAAATTTCAATTCGGTGAAAGATTCGTTATTTGTTCGCAGAATGTGTTAGATAAATTCAATCGATGATTGGTTATTAGAAGACTACGATAAAGGATTAGTCTAATCTTAGTTTATCTTGATTCAGAGTTCCGATATATCGTGGAGAGTCGTTCGTTATACGGGTTATCCGTATATCGTCTTCAAATTATTTATGTCTCTTCATTACGTGATAACGTTGCTCTAACGCGTTATCAGCGTGTTCGCTTCTACCTGTCGTAGAATAGCCAGGAGCGCTCGTTAGGAGAAATCAGAAGCGACTGTCGCGAAATAAAACGCCGTCGACAACGGTAATGGTAGTGTTAGTGGTGATAGTGGTAGTGATGGTGGTGGTGGTGATGTTGGTGTTGGTGTTGCTAGTGGCTGCTGCTGGGAAACCATTTCTCGTTTATTACTCCGTTAAGGGCTGTCCGGAAACGAGGAGCGCCAGGGTTGCGTCAGTTTTCGTCGTCGAGAAAAATACGGTGAGATCGTGAGTATGAGCAAAAGAGAAAGAAATAAAGAAAGAAAGAATGATAGAGATAGAGAGATAGAGAGAGAAAACGCGAGCTAGCCTGTCCGACAGTTTCTCGTCTCCCTAAAAGGGGAAGTTAGGGACAAAAGAAGTCGACGGACAATCGACTGGCTTGAATGAAATTTCCTATTTTTCTTTTTTCCCCGTTGACTTTTCGTTTAGAAGATTTTAAATGATATCAAATAAATTCGAGAGTTTTTTTTTACAATCAACGAAATGAAATATATATCTTATAGTGGAAAATTTTTTCCCAGACCGCGTGTCCATTGTTCGTCTATTCCAAGATGTTTTCTCATTCTTGGAAAGAAAATTTCCGGTATAGAACTCTTAGACCGGAAAGCTAAGATCGAAATGTAGTGACGAGGAGTCGCGAGAAATACGAATCCTTATCGCGACTGGATTCGCTATTACCGGAGTTGTAGGTATGTGCTACTGTCACGGTCACTATCAACAACCAGTACCTGTATACATAGTATACCAAGAGACCATAGTACGCTATCGGTGTATCGGTCTACCTTTAGAACGGTAGTAATAGACGAACGGTAGGTAAAACGTGGTACCGCATCGAGTCTCGTGTAGCTCGATATGCCGACGGGACAACGATATCGGTATTATACAAGTAGTACATATACCACCAGTAACTACACTGTGTGCTACAAACTTTGAATCTTCCGTAATAGTAAGGAAAATCTTAATAAACGATCTTCGTTTTTTCTTACTATATTATATCTATCTCTCTTGTATTATTATTATTATTATTATTATTATTATTATAATTATTTAAATAGTATCAAGGAAAGACATTATATATTCCAAGGACGTCTCGTATCGATGCCAGAAGCCAAGTTCTTCCACTTCATTTGTAGAAGTAATTAAATTCCTGTAACTTAGCCAAGATGTTTACAGAGTAAGAAACTTTTGGTTCGTAGTGTACTTACGAGGCGACGTTAGGTGGCTGTGTAAATAGGTATATCCGAGCGCCTTCGCGTTATTAGAACGTCACGCCTCTGGCTGTCTCATTAAAATTCACCTTAAGGATCTATGGACAGAGCTTGCCGGGAAACAAGCTCTCCTAGAGAGTAAAATAGGAAGATAGATAGATAACGTGAGAGAAAAATAAGATAAATTGCCGATATTCCATGGCTCCTTTCCCGTCAACGATTAACAACCTTTCGAACCCTAGTAACGTTAATTTCGCGACGAACGTTCATACGTGCATACCTTTTTTGTCATCGCATGACGCACCGCAAGTCGTAACAAAGATAAGCTTTATATTTATGTTATTATGCTGTCTTTTATATACACACCCTAATCGAAAGATCTTATTTTATATATTTCGATAGTGATAATATTTCTCTATGAAAATGCAACTATCTCAAATGTTTGACGATAAAGAAAGATATTAAAGACGGAAAATAGGAAATTTGATAGAAATGGAAAAGATCCATTAAGATTCACCGTTACGAAAGGAAACTACAGAAATATCGTTTTATCGGATAGGTATAGATCGTTTCTCGATTTGTAAACTCTAGGAATTTCTTTTCTCTCTAGTTCTCTGCGCTCAGTAATACCAAGATGGTCCTCTAGGGGATCAGTCCGATTGCTATGGTAGAACGTAGAAGATTTAAATTCGTCCGCTAGAATCCCTTCGGTCCGAGACAAATAGTTCGAAATAAGGATACGAATGCAAATCGAAAAAGGTATTCTCGATTTATCGTTTTCGGTGTACCACCGACATCTAGATAAATTCTTAACTTTATTGGAAAGCTGCCGTGTCGTTTGGCGACTTCGATGAATCTGTTGTCGTTCTCCTCGTGGTAGTATCCCAGATCGATGTGGGATACAAATTGTGAAAAAGAAACGTTACTCTTCGTTCCCCCATTCTTCTTTTCAGTGAAGGAAGAGAGAGAAAAAGAGAGACAGAGTGAGTGCATCGAGCTTAGAAGAAGCAAATGCATTGGGGGTTGGAAGGAAGAGAGGGGTAAAATTTACTCGGTAAAAACGTTTGAGTTAGACGAAAGGAAGAGAAAGAGAGAGAGATGAGTGTATGTATGTGAGGTATATATATATATATATATATATATATATATGTCATGCAAAGTTCCATTAAAATATCTTAGCGATAACCGTATTTTTCAGGCTCTAACGCAGCCTCTTCCTTCCATGCATATCCCTTTGTCTCTCGTTTCGTCTCGTCTCGTCTCATCTCGTCTCATCTCGTCTCGTTTGGTTTCGTCCTTTTCTATCCTGTTAGCGGGACACTATAAGAGAGGCATGGAACGTTCTCGCGACACGCTGCCACGGTCGTAAAATAACGTCTTAATTATAAAAGGGTCTCGGTACTACGGTGTGTGCCTTACGAGGCATCTTAAGTATCTTATAGAGAGCGAGTGGTAGGTACCTTAATGGGCGCGTGGGTGCTTGCCAGCCGTGACAGCGTAGAAAATCTACGGTTTTTCGTGCGACTGCCCTTGAGACTACTCTTTCTTTCCTTTCCCTTTCCCTTTCTCTTTCTATTTTTTCTCACCCCCGCAAAGCAATGCCTGCCTCCCTTTTTACGAGGGAGGAAAACGGTGCTCTTAACTTAAGACACTTTTACGAGAAAATTAAACGGTTCCACTTATATTCCCTTTCTACGATTTTTCTCTCTTTTAGAAACAGAAGGGGAGGAAGGATATCCTCCTATCGTATCGTTCATTTCCTTACTGATATACATAGGTTGTACACAATAAATCCTCGAATCTTGAATAGGAAACAATTTTTATTTTGAGTTTTATTAATCAACTATCTTTATTTTCTCTCTCTAGCATATAAATATATTATTTAAATATATAGTTTATATATATATAAATATATTATAGTTTTTATCGTTAACACCCTTAGATTAAGAGATTAATGGAGGATTACTTGAGAACCACTGAGTCGGTGGGTCATTAACGTAGAATACTTGTAAGCCGGAGGGCTCGACAGGGACTCTCAAAGACAAATTTAACGTCGTTATTCGTCATTTTATTTTTCTTAAGGACGAGTTCGAGACGATCGCTGAAAGTTAGCTCGCTCGCGAATTTTAAATAGAGAACATTTTCTCGATGATACTACTAAATCCTTCTCCTCCTCCTCCTCTTATCTCATCATTGCTCTCTTCTTTATCTCAGAGTGGTCAATAAATTCGATGGGATATTTTTTTCTAGGAAGAAAATTGTTTATGCCAGAACGACGGTTTGATCAAGATCGTCAAACGTTTATTATGACTTTAAGAGCTTACGAAGTTATGCGCCATATAGAAGATAACTTCGATGAAACTTTCGTAATGCGAGAGGGCAAGCAAGGTATGAACGTGCCCGTAATGGTAGCGAGAGAGTAGAGAAACGAGGGTTGGGGAAGTTGAGGTAGAAAGAGGTGGAGGAGGTGGAGGAGGTGGGGGAGAAGGAGGATCGGAGTTGGGGAGGGAGCGAGGTCAATTAGTCTTGATTTAAATTAGCCTCGGCGGCTGGTAATTAACTTTGGTTTAGGCCCCAACCGGTAACCCACTGCTGTAATAATGACGATAATTATTATTGTAGCGAGGACTTGGTATCCAACGGGTGGCGCGATAACTTTCGGAGTAACTTGTAAACTTTCGAGATCGGCCGATCTTTGGGACGTTGAAAATTGGATCGAGTTAATGGATCACTTAAGAAACAAAAAACAAAAAAATAGAAAGATTGAAAATATATTTAGAGAAATTCGATAATAAATTGCGACGAATTTAATCGAATGCTGAATTGATAATTGAAAATGAAAAGAAAAAAAAGAAAAGATATAGAAAAACAAGACAGGTAATGTATTTTAAATAATAAACGATGAAGACGCGAGACAAGAATGTAAACCAAAGTTAATCGACTCGTGACCATAAGATAATCGTTCCTGCCGTTCGAAATAGAAAAAAAGAAAGGTGGGGGAAAGTGGGGTGGGAGGGTGGAGTGAGAGAGGTACGTAAAACTATCGGTGTCACGCGATCGTCGCGGAAGTAGACGCGAAAGAGAATAAAGTTGGTGCTTGTAGATCGTCCTCGCTTAGGTAGAAAGAGAGAGAGAGAGAGAGAGAGAGAGAGAGAGAGAGAGAGAGAGAGAGAGAGAAAATCGCGACCGAGTAGGACGTTTAAGTGCGCTAATTAAGCGTCGCGTGATTGAGAATCTCACCGTGCTGTGACGCAGACTCGCTCGAAGGTCGTTAAAGCGTGTCATCCATCCTCCTCATCCTCATCCTCATCCTCATCCTCATACTCCTCCTCTTCTTCCTCATCTTTCTTTCTAGATCAACTCGATCCGCTCGAGATTACTAATCAGCTGACATTTTCATCGATTTATTCAGAATCATCAATTTTTTACCGACTCATTTGCGTATTCATCCTAATTGTTTATTACAGTGTTGCATTTATTTATAATAGAAAATTATTATTTTTCGCGATCTTTATATATTGTTTGAAATACAACACGTATACGCGCGTATGTTTAATTATTTTTTATATGAACACTTTTCTACGTGAAAAACAAAGTTAAAAATCTTGATTGTTTTACGAGCCGAATCGTTTTCGATATAAAATGAATGAAGCAAAATAATTAAAATAATACAAAAATAAAATCGTTTTGTTTTCACTTGAAAATACTTGTCTCACGGAAGAAATTAATTATTCGTTAATTTTAATAGGGAATAATTGCATTGTTTAAAATTATATGTAACGGTAGAATATACACGTATAGTAAACGACATATGGTTCCGTTCGATAAAACCCGCTAATGTTGTCTTACCGATGGAAATAGAAAACTTATCGTTGTAGGACCTGTGAGACTTGTAAACAATCGTGAGTTCGAATGTATGTAATACGAACGTGTATATACATATGTATGTAGGAACGTTCGGCTTTAATAGCCCGTGAAAAACAGATCGATCCTCGCGTTTCACCCGTGCACACATGGTTCCGCCGAAGCGAAAGGTCATTTCCTGGAAAACTTTTTTCCTAATTTCTTATTCAGTAGCAACGGGAGACTCGTACGAAACTACGATCGAATTTGTCTCTGGTGACACGCAAAGGGACGAACCTATGATAATTATCCAAATCTTGATTATACTCGTAGAAACTTATGTCTGTGGGATGTGTGTGTGTGTGTGTGTGTGTGTATAAATTGATTGCTATTTATTCGGTCAATATTTTTCAACATTTTTGATACGATCAATATATCACAAATAAATAATAAATAATTTATATATATATTTTTTTTTTACGGAAAGGACGGACCCTTCTCCTTCGATGCTGAAGTTGGATAAACGGTATTGGGGATAGAAAAGAAAAAATTAAAATAAAAAATAATCATAACGTACGCTCACAAAACAGTGTTTTACAGATGATATTATGTATCGATTGAAATATATCAATATTTGTTTAATAAAAATTAACATTAACGATCATGATTCTATTTAAGCAGCTATGATAACCATACACCACGTAATGTTCAATGTATAATAAAACATGATTGAAAAGATTTCTCGATGGAACATTTAAAGAAATAAAAGAGATTCAATATAATAAAGATAATACATAAATAATGCAATTAGCAATATTCCAATTGACGACTAGTCAAACTTTTCATGTATCCATTTTACCTTCGTATTTTCAGTCTAAAAAAGAAGACAAATAATTATAATTAGAAAAGGAAAGGGGAAAATGGGGAAGAAAAGTTTAGGGTGGTGGTGGTGGTGGTGGTGGTGGGAGTTGAGACGATAAGGAGGAATCGATCGGCGTTGAGTGAAAAAAAGGAAATATGTTTCTCGAAACGGAAGGACCCTTCCTCTTGTGTCAATGGGGATGGGCGTGTGTGTATTCGAGCGTATACGTGCACGCTAAATACGCTTTACCGCGAGTAGCACGCGCGTTTGTACAGCAAACGAAGTATACTTCGGTTTCTCTCTCTCTCTCTCTCTCTCTCTCTCTTTCTCTCTTGGCATAAGCCTCTCCTTCAAAGCGATACGTCGAAGCGTGTTAGCCCAACGTCCGTCCAACTAAATCGCCATTCAGATATCACGGAGGCTTATTGGCTAACGAGACCCGACACCACGTTCTCGATCCCACGTTCCTTGTTTCTCTCTCTCTCTCTCTTTGTCTCTCTCTCTTATTGGTTCTCTTGCTCATTGGCTCTCTAGGACGTTGATCGGCAAATGTTAGTGTTCACGAGTTTAGAGTCTAAAGTACGATCGATTGGAGTGCTCTAAACGTCGACCGAACATAATCGATAAATGCGAGCCCGTATGCGCTAGCACGTAGAAATCTATACATGTATGTAATATAATGTTTGTATGTATATTTTACGTATATGTACGTACGCGTTTATATACGTGTCGGATTACGTATATATATTTACCCTATTGAATAATATTATATTATATATATTTGGGATTTCTGAAATTTCAATAAATTTTAGTGAAGATCGATGGGTTTGTTAAATGTGTTGAAACGATATTTATTTCGGTCGGGATAACAGTCTGTCGGTTTGTTTTAAAAGATCGACCGGTTAATAAAACAAAACGTATGGGTTTTCTTGAGAGGTAAGAGTTTCAAAGGTACGACTTAATCGATGATTCAATTTGATTAATCGAACGCATATATCAAAGGAAGTTATTGCAATGGAAACGTATAATAAAATCGGTGGATGTCGAATTCGTTGGTTTAAATTATTCGCGATATGATTCTTTATGTTCGAACATAATCTTTCAACGTTGTTCTCGGGTGAAAGGACAAACTGGTGTAATGTAAGGTATTTTTTTTTTTCTTATTATATTTCTTTTTTATCATTTTGTTTTTTGCYCCCCCCCCCCCGCCCCGCTTCATACATGATTTGTGCCACGCGTTGAATTATCAACGGAACGCGTACGCTTTTACGTTGATCGGAATTTATTAACAATTTCTATCTCGATAATATTCATTCGCGTATATATATATATATATATATATATATATATATATATAGGTAATGCTTTTTGCTCGCGGTATATTTCCAACACACTTACGTCTCTTAGCGTTTCAATGGACTCTTTTGTAAGTGAAGTCATTTCAAACGGACTCTTTATCGATAGCAACGACATACGCTTTACATTGTCTTCGATGTAAGACCCCCTTCCTTAGTATTTGCTGGACGATCTCAACACGTGCGTGCTAGTTTACAATCGTCGATAAATTTTACGACCTTGCCGGATGTTGTAATATTTCGATACTTACGAGATTCCGAATTCGTTCGATCGTTCTTTACAAAATATTTCTCATAATGTAATGCGCGTTAACAACAAAACGCACAACAAATATTACAAATTATACAAATATTATTTGTAATTTTTTATATGTAATTTATATGTAAGTTTTTTATATGTAAATTTATAATTATACAAATATAACAAATATTATTTTTTATATTTCAAAATTCTTTAGATATAATACATTACGTAGAATTAATATCATTTGTCGTATTACGAGAGAGAATAATTACGTAAAATATTTTTTATTGTTTACACTCATAACGGTTACGTGAATTGAAAAAGTTTCGAAAGATCATTGCATTAGATCGACGAATCAGTCAAAGATATTTTTGTCTATCCTCTTGTGAATCGAAAATATCGTCGATTGTGCGTACTGTACTTGTGTTCTATGGGAAAACACTATGCACGAGTATGATGCACGATGCATGGGCACGATGCGCAAGGAGAAAACGTTAAAGCAGTAGGAAGCACTTAGACCGATGCGCGTTAAACGCACGTTCTCGAAGGGGCTCCCTTTTTTCTTCCTTACCCTTTCCCCCCTTCCCCCTTTTTTTAAGTTGACGCTTTCTCTTTCCTTCCCCTATCTCGTTTCAGCCCCTTCCTTTTCGTCTTATTTTTGGGGGTAGTATGAGAAAGAAAGAAAGAAAGAGTGAAAGAGAGAGAGGTAGGTCCAGAGGGATCATTCTCTCTCTCTCTCTCTCTCTCTCTCTCTTTCTTTCTTTCTCTTTTAGTTATTATTATTATTTTGCCTTGGATATACATTCATGCGGACTCGCTTTAATAGTCCGACGTTTAATTCCACGCGTCACGTAGTCGTAGTCGTCGTAACACGCGTGTATTCTTTTACATAAGTATGGGTATTTCACGTGTACGTGTACACACTCGCTTGTGTATATACATTCTTCGCATATTATTTGGCCCTACGACGAATGGGCAAAGGAAAACCTCTCGAGGAAGTTCCTGAATGCTTGCTTCTCACGGGAGTAGAGAGAGAAAGAGAGAGAGAGAGAGAGAGAGAGAAAGAGGTACCCGAATGCACCGCATTGCAACGTAACGCAACGCAATGCAACCGAACCTGACGATTATGAACGTCGACACACCAAAGTGGAATTGCACTCTCGACGATGACAAGGCACTTTGCCGATCGTGAAACAAGATTTCTTTTTTTTTTTGTTTCTTTTCTTTTTATTTTCGATTAGATCGAGCTTTTCTCGATCGTCTACACCCAATCCCCCTTTTCGTGAATATCATTCCTCGAGTGCTTCCCATTCATTCCTAAGAGAAACAAATAGACGAATAGATAGATAGATGTTTTTTTGTGTTTATGAAAGTCAGACGCATGACTATGAAACTAATTTATCATGCAAAAAAAAAAAGAAAAGAAAGAAAGTAAATAAGAAAATAACTAAATAACATTTTTATTGTGTCGGATGAAGATAAAAGAAATATTCGTACATGAAGTAGATCTTAACCGATGAATAAGAGAAACGTCTACCCCCTCCCCATCACCCCCACCCCATATCCTCTCTCTCTCTCTCTCTTCTCTTTGGCTTGGCAAAGTCTCTCTCCTTTATTGGCAAGTCGTGAAACGAACGCTCAAAGAGTCGTAAAGTAAATTATGTTATACTCCTTTTTCCGTGAGTAGATCTAGCAATTCAGGATGGAGTTACGACGGATGTATTTAGCAAGGGTACACGCGATCCTTACAAGTGTATGCGAAAGCGTGTGCTGCTAGCTCGGTCGTGTGCTTTCAAGATCTGAAAGCGGAGAATACGAGCGATTACATCGAACTTGGGATAGTAACGCGGCCGTTTAAAACAGAATGCCGCCTCTTTGTGTATACGTACGTACGTGGTGGTGGTAACTTTTCTCTCTTTCTCTTATGGGGGTCTACTATTATAAACGCGTAACGACTACATAGTTTACGTTGTTACTCGAAAATGGTTTCCCACGTTTCGCTTGGGCGAGATCTTTCGACCTCAACTCGTCGTTCTTTGTTACACGAATGTACAACTATATATATACTTGTATATGCAGGTATGCATCTATGCATTTATGTATCAAGGACAAATTTTGTTGTATTTGCAAATAACTTGCGTTTAACAGAGCAATGTAGTATAATACTATCCTTTCTCGATTGATAATCACGATGTTTGAAAAATCTTTCCTTTTTTTTTTTTTTTTTTTGCACGTCATTGAAAGACAAAAAATTTTCGATTCACTGAGTAGACAGCAGATATAGAATAGAAAGAGAGGAGAAAAATGTGGGAAAGAAATAAAAGAACGAAATGTCTCGCAGAGAATTCATGAAAGTTTCA
This sequence comes from Polistes canadensis, assembly GCF_001313835.1. Lineage (NCBI taxonomy): Eukaryota > Metazoa > Arthropoda > Insecta > Hymenoptera > Vespidae > Polistes > Polistes canadensis. The sequence goes on from NW_014569815.1 coordinate 31,356, forward strand.
TCCCGTTGAGATAATTCCAGACTGTATAATTTATTAGGATAATCGATCTTATAATTTTCATCGAGCACCCACGTAAGGATGTCTCGCGGATATAGAACTGGCATACAGGTTGCACGACTTTTCACGATATCGTTTTTCTTTCTTTTCTCTCTCTTTGGAGTCGTATGCTTTTCTATTTCTATCTCTTCATCTCTCTTTCTCAGTCTTCCTTACGAGATCTTTTCCTGGGTATTGCGTGGGTGCGTGCACCGAGAGAATTACGCGCGCAGTTGCGTTCCGCATTAACATATAGATGCGATTCGTGACGCGAAATGTACGCGTTGCATACGTGCAATGTTATAAGTGAACGTATATACGCGACTGTAGTATATAACGCACACTTTCTCAATAGCTTTTCTTCGCGCACAGTTTCACTAAGGAGACCGAGAGATAGTATAACATCGTTTCACGTTTCTAAGCTAGCTAGCTTTTATCTATTCCTATAGTTGAACTAAGATAGCAGGGAAATATACAGAGGCTCGCAAAAGATGAAATATGTTCTTCTATTACTTAAAAATTAATGAAAAACGAGGATAAAAACGCGACGCTTCAAAGATTTTCAAAATGTTTTCGAAGAAATCAACGTAAAAATTTATTCTGATTAAATGTAAATTCAATTTGTACGAAGTGCTTTTCTCCTTTTTTTTTTTTTTTTTTTTAATCGTAAGATAGATATCTATCTTTGACAATTTTCAAACGAGAACGTTACCCCCCCCCCCCCCCCCGATCATCTTTGCTAGTCACTGTAGTTGTTCTTTACGAACGTTTATGTCCCGTAGATAGGTCGATGCTTACATTCGAAGTAAGTCAGCCCCGAGGTAGCACTTTCCGAGCCATCGGGTGCACATTGTCTACAGCCTTTGAAAAATTTTACGAGCGTAATTACGAACGAGTGAATAACGACGACGACGAGGTCGGTAGAATCGGGATTCCTTCTTTTACCTTCTTTCTTCCTTACTTACTTACTTACTTTCTTTCCTTCTTTCTTTTCTTTTATTTTCTTTTTTTCTCTCTCTCTCTCTCCCTTTCGCTTTATACATGGGTTCTATACAGGAAAACGAAAAACCAAAGCTTCCTCCAGTTTTTCGTAGCTTGTCGTGAAAAAGTTTTACGATTTTAACGCGGTTCCTCGGTTTCTGGAATTTGATTTTCATGCCCAATCTCACGTATCTTGATCTACGATCTAAAGTTTATAACCTACATAGCTTTTCACGGCTAGCCAACAGCCCATTTTTCTTTCCAGTTAACGAAGAATCTTAAATCGCTTTTTCTCGCAAATTTTTCTTCCCCGAAAGTGTATGTATGTACGTGTGTGTCTGTGTGTGCTTGCGCGTGTTCTCCTTTGAGAAAAGGAGAGAAGAGAAAGAGAAGGAAGGTGAATGGTAAACGTTTGAATTCGAAATTAGCAAAAGTTAATCTTTCTCTAGGAAGTATTTACGAGCGAGGATCGCTAATAATTCTTAGCCAGGTGTAAATTCGATTGCAATGTGGGAGCACTTAACGCGACGATATTTTACGATGGGGGACGGAATGAGTGATGTCGCAATAGGATTTATTGAAAGGTGGCGGCCTGTATTGAGATTTTCTATTGGTTCTCGTCTCGTTTCAGGAGAACATTCAAAGAGACTAGGATAGATAATAGTAACGAGAAGAAAAAAAGGAAGAAAAAAGTAAAAAAGAAATGTCACCCGTCAAATAAATGATTGTGCCTTTCATGCACGGTGAAAGTTCTCTTCGAGTATCGTTCGGGTTAAAGTTCAGAGGGATGGGAGGGGGG